>NW_026703974.1:600000-854200 GCF_028828765.1 Penicillium canescens
ACAAGATGTAACAGTGATGTTTCGTCTTTGAGACAGTTGTACCAGCTTTGTATTCATTGGAAACAGGAAGTTGCAGAAAAGCAAAACAATTGCGGGCGACGACTGGCGGTGGGTTTTAAAAGGCTACCAGCGCCAAAGTGTCCCATTACAAAAATGCCTCCAACAGCGGGGCAAGCCACCATTGCGCTGGGATTCATCCCCAATCTCGCTTGTTTGACCTGCTTTGGGACTAATGCCTGAACTCTAGTATCCCACCGAGTTCGCACGTCCAATTATGGATTGTGGTAAAGAATTCCAAATTCGCTCATGCTTCATATCGGGCGATTTTTCAAGTTGGACAAATGGAGGTGATCTAGCATTAATGGAATCGAAAATCCCTGAGCAGGTTTAACTGGAGACCTGAAATGGTTGGGCACCGAATGAAATCACTGGGCCTTTCCAGCCCGTTCCTTTCATGTACTTCCTCCCTAGCTCAACTGGTTACGGTCAGCGTTTATGCTTTGCGCTCCTCGTACCACGGAAATATTATGTATCGGGCCGATAACTTTATTTGTGGGGCGAATCGGACGGATGAGGGGCGAAGACACTAGAGACTATTCCCCGAACTCTATTATGACACATGCTAGTCTATTTTCGGTTTTAGCACCGTTCAGTGGGTGTAAGGGTGCAATACGATGGGCCACTGGCCCGCAACGCCGAAGTAACTGGATGGGTTTCACAAAGCACATAGTTGGATGTATGCGGCTCTAGAGTGAAGCAAATTGAACTTTTCGTCCTCGGCCATTCCGTCCAATGCCTGCCGGCCCACCACCAGGCGCGCGGCGTAACTCAGGCAGCGAGATTGTTCGATTCGTTGAGTCACGGCTGATCTTTTCACGAAGTTCAAGCCCTAAAAGGCTTCGACAAAGCTTGTCAACTTTGCACTAGGAAAAGGAAGGTCCGCTGCTGACGTTTCACCTCCACTTTCGCTTTGCTTTGGAGGACTCTGAGAGGCTGACAAGTTCAAGCAGAGCCCGCCCCTAAGTACGTTATCACCTCCAAGTTTCTCCGTATTTATGATCCCGAGAAAGTGGAACGGAGGAGATATCCGGGATGAGCAGGAATAGAACAAAACGGAATGCCCGAACCTCTGCTAGCAACCACATTTTTCCGCAAACAGCGATCAAGACTAACGACGTCTCTAAGCGTGGCAAGAAGAAGACCAGACTGCTGTGGGTTTTTATTATCTTTTCGCATCTCTCACGCGCTAGACGATGAGAACGTCAAAAGATAGTGCTTATCTCCCGAGAGAGATCATTCTCCTCACGGCGGAGAATCTCAACCCTCGTGATCAATTATCACTCTTACGCGCCGTTCCTGACCTCGCCCGAGTCTTGACGTTCCGACACACTTCTGTTCAGGATGAAGAAGGAAATACAATCTTGCACCTTCTCGCAGAAGAAGCTGAGGGCAGACTGAAAGAGCTGCTATTAGCGAAAAGTAGTACTCAAGTGGACCTGAAGAACAAGAACGGTCAAACGCCACTCTCTCTCGCAGCTCTGTATGGACGTGAAGCGGTGGTAAAGCTGCTTCTGGAGCGAGACGATGTGGAGGCGGACTCGAAGAACAAGAATGGTCAGACGCCACTGTCTCTCGCAGCTCTGTGTGGACGTGAAGCGGTGGTGAAGCTGCTTCTGGAGCGAGACGATGTGGAGGCGGACTCGAAGAACAAGAATGGTCAGACGCCACTGTCTCTCGCAGCTCTGTGTGGACGTGAAGCGGTGGTGAAGCTGCTTCTGGAGCGAGACGATGTGGAGGCGGACTCGAAGAACAAGAATGGTCAAACGCCACTTTTTCACGCAGCTGAGTGTGGACATAAGGAAGTGGTGAAGCTGCTACTGGAGCGAGACGATGTGGAGGCGGACTCGAAGGATAAGTACGGTCGGACACCACTGTCGTGTGCTGCTTTGAATGGACGTGAAGCGGTGGTGAAGCTGCTTCTCGAGCGAGACGATGTGGAGACGGACTCGAAGGATAATGGTGGTTTGACACCGCTGTGGTACGCAGCTCTGTTTGGACATGAAGAATTGGTGAAGCTACTGGTTGAACGAGATGATGTGGAGGCGGACTCGAAGGATAATAATGGCCGGACACTACTATTACGGGCAGCTGAGTGCGGACGTGAAGCAGTGGTGAAGCAGCTTCTGGAGCGAGATGATATTGACGCGGACTCGAAGGACAATGAGGGTCGAACACCGCTATCGTACGCAGCTTGGGATGGACGTGAAGCGGTGGTGAAGCTGCTTCTGGAGCGAGACGATGTGGAGGCGGACTCGAAGGATAATGATGGCCGGACACCACTATCGTTTGCAGCTGGAGGTGGACATGAAGCGGTGGTGAAGCTACTGGTCGAGCGAGATGATGTGGAGGCAGACTTGAAGAATAATTACGGTCGGACACCACTGTCGTGTGCTGCTTTGAATGGATATGAAGCGGTGGTGAAACTGCTACTGGAGCGAGACGATGTGGAGGCGGACTCGAAGGATAATTATGGCCGGACACCACTATCATTTGCAGCTGGGGGTGGACATGAAGCGGTGGTAAAGCTACTGGTTGAGCGAGATGATGTGGACGCAGACTTGAAGAATAAGTACGGTCGGACACCACTGTCTTATGCGGCTGGGTCAATGTCTTTTGTAACTGAGTATGAACGTGAAGCGGTGGTGAAGCTACTGGTTGAGCGAGATGATGTGGAGGTGGACTCGATGGACAATAATCATCGGACACCACTATTATGGGCAGCTGAGTGTGGATATGAAGAAGTGGTGAAGCTACTGGTTGAGCGAGATGATGTGGAGGCGGACTCCAAGGATAAGTGCGGTCAGACACCTCTGTCGTGTGCTGCTTTGAATGGATATGAAGCGGTGGTGAAACTGCTACTGTGGCGAGATGATGTGGAGGCGGACTCAAAGGATAATGAGGGTCGTACACCGCTATCGTACGCAGCATGGGGTGGACATGAAGCGGTGGTGAAGCTACTGGTTGAGCGAGATGATGTGGAGGCAGACTCGAAGAATAAGTACGGTCGGACACCACTGTCTTATGCGGCTGGGTCACTGTCTTTTGCAACTGAGTATGACCGTGAAGCGGTGGTGAAGCTACTGGTTGAGCGAGATGATGTGGAGGTGGACTCGATGGACAATAATCATCGGACACCACTATTATGGGCAGCTCGGAATGGAAATGAGGCGATGGTGGAGCTTCTCAACTCCCTGTCATAAATACCCAGCAGAAATCCAAGCAAATATTTGAGAGGATGATCAGGCTCCAGAATAGCAGGAGATGATACCTGGCGTAACGTTCCAAGTGAGAAGCGATGTAGGCTCATGGCTTAGTGGAGAGACGCAACCACTCTGAGGATATTGCTGCCGCTGAGCCTGTTCCTGCCGATTGGCCTGATGCTACCGATTGGCCTGATGCTGCTATCGACGAGCCTGCTGCTGCTGAGGACTCCCCGGATAAATTCCGTCCGACCGAAGTTTCGCTTGAAGATGTAGCTCTATATCAGAACTGGAAGAGCATGTCCTCAAAGAAGAGGGCTAAACGAACACGAACTCTTGTAGCAAGGGGTCTTCCAATCCCAGGGAAGGATGGCACAATTTCCATCTTCGTGGTGTGACGTTTTCTGTTTCGAATATTTTCATTGTTCTTCATATTCGCTGAATTTTGCCGGAAATGACAGCTATTAGTTCGCTCGACAATGTCTGTTGGCCATTCTGCGAATGGCGCCCTTGTTTGCCACGATGCTTGCCTTGGTGTAGGCGACTGAGATACAATCACGCGTGGCGAATTTCAGTCAAAGACCATTGTCTTTCTTGCTAATGATGGGTTACAGTATGTGTCCTTCAGCAGATCGAGACACCTCAAATACAGATTCCATGTTCTGACCCAGTCTAAAACTTAGTGGTGTTGCTATTCTGGCAACAAAGAGAAATGTGCTTCAGTGGAAATCCGTACCCGACACTCACGCCTGTAGAGCAGGAAATAGGGAACTTTGAAAATGAAGGCACGGGTGCCTGTCCTAATTGAGGCCTGTTGAAGCCATGCATTCGTTTAGCCACCGTTGTTTGTCCCCCTTGGTTGATGACACCTAGGACCTGTGAAGTTCCAAAAGCTAGTCAAGGTGCAGAGCAAAGAATACCTCGCAATTCCAATTATAATGCGCTTAAGAGCCAGGGCCGCATTTTTTTGCTGGGTAAATTATCATTTCCTCAATTCGCCGCTCGACCAAGCCATATACATAATCCATGTCAGATTTAGGAGTGAAAAGTGATGTTGAAAGCATTCAATATACGATATAGTGCATAAACAGGGAGTTCCAGAACGGCGAGATTGCGTCTAGTCCAGCTGAGCCTGCGAGGTCCTCCTTGGCTGCTTTGTGGTCCTCGGAAGGTTTGAAGCTCGTAAGGTCGCAGATACTGTTATAACTCGCTCTTGTTCTAATATGAATGAGTAAGAGCATGATTCTCTTTTACCTTGAACTTAACTAGAGTAAGTATTTCTGCTTCGCCGTGCTCGGTAATCCTCTACAGATAGCAGGGCTTTTATCTCAGACGCCGTCTCATTACTGCCTCCAGAAATCAGGTGGAAACTAAATCCACTAGGCTTGATGCGTTTGATATCGATTTCCTTAGGCTTGATGTCTTTCACGGCTGAAGTCTAAGAAAAGGGAGATTTTCCTTGCTTATGCGCACTTTCCGTCTCTGTCCGTATAAACAGCGAACAGATATCCATAGCCGTATCCAGATACAAACATGGACATCTTCATCGTCATTATCAAGAATCGGTCACGCTCCTGTTGACGGTTGCATCAGTGCTAGGAATTCATCTCTTAACCCTAGGAGTTCTCTTACTCCCGGGGCCCCCTGAAGCGCTTTTGGGAGCAAAGAAACAGCCTCTAGGAGCCACGTAGCCCCCAGGAAACCCGATGTAGCTTCTGGGGTCTGGTATCCCTACCTCGGGGAATCAAAGCCGCGTTCCTGTTGACGACTTGTTGGTTCCTGGGGCGATGATTTGGCCTTCTGGGGGTCGTCCAATGACGCAAATTTGTGAGCAGGGTTGGTGAAAGTGTTTTGTGAGAGCCTCCGCGATCTCGGAAGCAGTATAGTGACTCTAGGGCCCTAAAGTAGGCTCCCAGGGGCTCCACAGCTCCCAGATCTTGTCAATGTATTCCCAGAGCCAGTTTCGTATTCAGTCAGGAACGTTTGTGACGGTTCATGGATGCTTGGGTTTTACCACTACGCCATCTGGCCAAAAAGGCACAATGTTTGGTCAGCGACCAAACACCCAAGCTACTATATATGCTCGATCTCTGACAACGTTGAGTGAAGATCCCAGGGGTAAACATCGCTTTCCTAGAATTAGAAATAGCCCGGGACCTAAAGAGGATTTCCTAGGGGATAGACACCTCCTAGAAAATGCTTTGAGGTTCCCAGAGTCAATATTTTGATTCCCAGGGTCAAGCTAACAAGCACAGACAGATTTGTCAATTGCTCCAGCCCCACGAGTTGCGTTTTCTGCCAACAGTCTCCGCCTTTTGTGAGACGGCTCCACTGAGATGAACCCGTGTTTTTTTTGTCATCGCTGGTAAGGTAACTATGTCAGATTCGAATTGAGCGACGCAGCCAGTAAATTTTGACTAAGGTCTAGTGGTGTCCAGCACTTGCAAAGATGAACGGCCGCCTTGTAATCTGAAGTCTAAACAATTGGGATCTCATTTCTTGCTAGGCTTGCTTCAAAATCTATATCAATGCTATGGCCACAGCTGCTGATCACGATGCCGATGTCGGTCACGTGCACTCACGTGTGATTGGCCGTCTCTTGTTCTATTTCCATCTTACCTCGCCTGCACCCTACGATCACCCACGCAGAGTGGAGAGTCGTGCCGACCGGCGAAGCGGTGCAGGGGTGGATGGGTCTCCCGGTAGATGAGTTCCTGCTAGTCTGGCTGAGCGAAGGGGCCCACCATCGGGAGATGGATCGCTTGCCGCGTGGACGGAATATGTCTCGGCATCCGACGAGGGGATTCGTAAGGGGCGAATGATGGCATCTAGGGCTCCTTCGTTTCGGCTGCGGTCATCAGTATCTTGGTCGTCTCAGAAATAAAGTCATCCACACTTACCACACACAGCATGACGTGCCAAACCCTGTATCTCGCTTTTCCAACCATTCTTCGGCGCACGACAGATGACAGAGCGATGTGCACTGACCGGAGTGCAAGATCACGCTCTCGTCCGCATGGTCTTCATCCTCGGTCTGGCAGAACACACAGTAGATGCTGTCGACGTGGATGCTGTCGACCGCTTGGCTCGGCGTGAGACTCTGCAGCGTCAAGTCTTGGACACCCGCCCGGATATTAGTTGCCGATGAGAGGATGGCTGGTCGGGTCGGCGAAACGCGCCATGGAACATTGTTCGTCCGCAGCGTTGCAGAAGTCACAAATGGATTGAATGGCTGCACTGGCTCGGGGTTGGTTGACAGGGGCACCGGTGGTGGTGATGACCGGGTGTTGTCTGATGCAGGGCGTCGCCTGCAGGCTGACGATGTCTGACGCTGGCCCCGATGTACAATGACTGATGGAGAGGCCATTCTGGAGCCATGTGGTACTCGCGCCTGGTTGCGGACGGCGGCTTCATACCACTGCTGGCCAACTTGGTCGGCCTGCCGTTGCCGGTGCCATCTCGCGCAGAGGAAGTCTCTGGCGATATCACAGAGCTTCGACTGCAACGATAACAAGTCAAATGGCTCTCTGGCGAGAGTGGTCAACTTTTGATGGCCGATCTTGGTGTCTTCAACTTTGATCGAGTTTTTGCACGGCTCGCCTTTTTTCGTCGTCCCGCAACAAGAGCCAGGACGGCCATTGGGGCTGACCTCTATCTCACAAACAAGAAACGGATTCCAAGGCAGCATGGTAGTTATTGAGGTGGTCGTCAAAGGCAGAAAATGCTTCGGATTGTGGTGGTGTAGGGCCATCACTGCGGCGTTTCCTCGCCAGCTTTATATGCCATCGCCGTGGGCTCCTTACCTACATGGCTGCGTGGCTGGCATGGAACACTTCCTTGAAACAGTCGGTACGTCGAAGAATGCATTCACACGCAGTATGCGCCGTATACAGCCGGTCAGTGGCCTGCATGAAGGGATATCATTCCAGACCACTGCTGCAATCAGCTGCACTTTTGACTATCCATCGCGGTGACCACGCCTTAGCGAACAGACTGACTACTGCGGTGAGCAGCGAAGTCGACAAATGCTGCGTTAGATTCTGGGTTTCCTATGAATTTCGAAGTGCGTGATAGGTTGTTATTTGTTCTTATGGCGCTAGGGGCGAGATGTGGGTACGTAGAGATAGATTCGGTTCCCAGGCCATCGACACACTACCAGGAACAGTTTTGGCGTTCCCAGGAGCTAGACCCCACAGATTCTCCAACTCCGCCTGAACATTGTTGTCAAGGCTTTGTGATTGCTACGCACCTCTCAGCGGACTGACAGACTACACTCATAGCTGACCATGGAATTTGGCTGAGGTGAGTATATAAAGGCCTCCCATATCCTACTTTCACAACTCTCACCTCACCCCCATCTACATTTCGTTAGCTCAATCCGCTGTCCCATCATGGTCTGTTCAATTCGTTCTTACGGAGGTTACCGATGAGCTAATACATTACAGCCAAACATCAGGGACCTGCCCAACGAGCTTTTGCTGGGGATTGTGTCGTATTTGGACGGTAGTGCATTATTTGCCCTCGCAAAATCATGCAAAGACTTTGATTTTAAACTGCAGCCCAGCATCTGGAAATACAACATCAAATTTCAGAACAGCAATCTGTTGCACTTGGCCGTCAAATACGACAACATTGGTCTTGCGGAGGCTTTGCTCCAGCACAACGCCAACATCAATGCATTTTACCGAGGCAAAACTCCTTTAATGAGGGCGCTGAAATTCTCTTCCGCTGCTGTGCGTGACCTCTTGCTCAGTCGTGGAGACCTAGACATCAACATTCAAAATCAAGCGCGGGAGAGCGCCCTGTGGTATGCTATCCACTACGGAAATCTTTCCGCCGTCAAAAGTGTCTTAAATCAACCCAACGTCCAGGTGGACATCAAGCACAAACACAGCCGAACGGCGCTCCACCTAGCAGTCTCCGCAGGCCGAATAGGGTTCGTGCATCTGCTACTTTCTAGAGGCAGCGACCCTGATCTACAGGACGATTCGGGCCACTCGCCATGGGACTGGGCATGTCGCTTCAATAGACCCGGGATGGAAATTATTTTTTCAAACGATCCGATGGCCAAGGTGTTTCTTGGTACCAAATCATCACAAGAGGCTGAGCTACCTCTTCACCAAGCAGTATCCTATGGGTCGGTAGATGTTGTCAAACGGCTTCTCGGACAAAAGGGCCTGAATTTGGACATCCAGAACCGGAATGGCTATACGCCGCTCCATCTCGCCATTCAAAGCGATCGCCTAGAAATGGTCAATTTGCTCCTAAGTCACCCCCGTGCCAACGTGAACTGCAAAGACAAAAATGGCAATACGCCACTTTGGCTGTCGACTTACTCGTCATGCGACGAGATAACCGAAAGGCTGTTGGCCGAGAAAGACATCAACGTCAATTTTGTTGGAGGCCGCGGGAGTTTCGAGATGCTGTCTACATCTCTCCACCACGCCGCGGCCAGGTTGGATACCGTGCTCCTACGACGGCTACTTGCGGTGCCAGGGATCAGTCTGAATCTCTGTGTTGGAGGCCACTCTCCATTCTCCGTGGCCGCATATCACGGACGCAAGAACACGGTTGCTTGTCTGTTAAGTGTGCAGGGCGTGGAGATCAATGGAATGGATGTAATAGATCCGCCCATTTGTCGAGCGGTTGCACATGGCCATCTCGATGTGGTAAGACTCTTGGTGCAGCAAGACGCACGTCTTAACATCAATGAAAGCACGATCGCAACTCACGACACTGCTCTCTGCATTGCCGCCGCTTGTGGTGAATTGGAGATGGTCCAGGCACTACTAAGCCATAATCGGATTGATGTGAACCTCAGGAATCAATGTTCTGAGGATCCATTGATGTTGGCGGTCAGGGGCGGGCATTCCTCGATTGTTAATGCACTTGTGGTCAATCCGAGACTGACATACTTCAGTTTGGCAAAATCCCTGCATCTAACAAGGAACGATTGCATCCAGGGGGCCATTCGAAGCAGAATGGAAGATGCCAACACTCCGCAAAGATTGCTGAAGCGGTCTCCGGGGAGAAGGTTTGGTGGTCTGGAAGAGCTGGCGACATCTACTTCGGGTAGCTGTCGTGATGCAATGCGGGACGGCCGAGTTAATCGACACTTTCTCCGCTAGCTACACTGCCCACATTGTCACTGGATCCGTAGTTTTTTTGTTTATAATATATTGGGGTAATAAAAGCGACACTAGAACATGAGGGATTATTCGCAGAACATTCCACGAACCCTATGCTATTCCAGATGTAAGCTACTTTCCATGCGGTAATTCTCTCTCAATTACAATGTTGTCATATTATTGCCAAGTTGAAGAAGTAATCATGAATATGCAACCCTTCACTCTTCTCTTGCGTTGTCCAAAAACCCTGATAGATTGAGTCTGCAAGGGTGATCCCAGTCATCGAGGATCCTAGTCAATCGACCCCGAGATGATTCCAATGCCTGCTCAAAGAAGCGCAGCCGAGACAGCTGCTTGTCGTGGCGCAGCTGAAGTCCGTCCCTTTCTTGAGTCAGGTGTGTGCTAGCTTCCTTCAAGATCTGATTGCTCTGCTCTAGCTTCTGGCCATCGATGTGTTTGGACACGCACGACTCCCATAGGCGTCGATAGAGTCCGACAATTCGACCTGCTGGAAAGGCAAACTTGGGATCGTCGCGTTCAAGGTCTGCTAGCACATTCAAAATAGGTTGAAAGGGCTCGGTCGCCAAGCTATGTCTTGTTTCTGCTTCCTCTTGCGAGGGAGAGAGCTGCGACGGTCAGCAAGAGCATTGGAAGCTGAGCCGCTTTACTTACCAGTGGAGGGACATGATCAGAAGCCTCCTGCGAATTCTCTTTTTCAGAAACGATTGGCAATGCAGTGGGCTGTTGTTCTCCTTTTTTTCCTGGTCTGGCGTACTGTTAGGGGCATCCATCTTGATCGCAGGGGAAAGTCGAGTATCTGGGCAATAGCATGTCCACTAATTCTTGGAGGCTTTTATAGACTAGAGGACATCGGTGGCTAGGTACTCAGTCTCATTTCACCATGAAAGTTAATCAGCGTAGTCAGCTTTTCAATCGCTTTTCAATCTCAGCACTCTGTTAGCAGTCCGTTTAATGATGGTGCTGGTGATCAGTCTCGTGGTGTTGATGGCTGGTGAATGTGCCTCATATTAGTGGCTTCCGGTGATGAACGGTCCAAAAGATATATACAGTCAACTCTCGCTTATACCACAGCATACTATCCAAGCCAAATTACGTGGTATAATTGAGTTGTGTTTTGGTGAGAGGATGACATAATATTTGACAAGCTAACTCTAAGCCCTAATACCTATTTAGTCTTCCATCCCATCATCTGATCCAAAGTCACCTGACGTTTCTCATCAATCTGAATCCTGCCAAAGTCGCTGATTAAGCTCTCAATTTGTCTAATATGGTCCGAGGTACCCTTTTCTTTGCTACAAACCCATAGTAGGATATCCTGGAGGCTGTCCAATATAGCAGAATTAGACAGAAGCTCAGGTGGGGGCCCATCAATGTCAATATCCTGAATTTCTGAGGTTGTTGGGGCAATATATATATCTTGCTCATTGGTCTCATCTCGCCCTTCAGTCCCATCTTCTAACATGTCTTCGTCCGAAGGGTTCAAAAACTCGTCAAATGGCACAATATCTTTATCACCAAGCTTATCAATTGCTTGATTATATAGACTTTCAATCTCATCACTCAATCCGGGCTCGGAAAATAGTGCAGACTCAGGTGCGGACTCGGGCGCGGACTCAGGTATAGGTATAGACTTTGGACTAATCAAAGTACTTTGTTTAAAGCAATTGATAATCGTTTGGTCTGATACACTTGTTCTCCAAACTTGCGTTACCCAGGTAACAGTATAATAAATGCTCATTCTTTGTTTTGGGTCTATCCCACGATCAAGAAAAGCAATCATATAGCGCATCCATTTCTTCCGATAATGGTGCTTCAAGTTTTGGATAATACCTTGGTCCAAGGGTTGATAAATTGAAGTTGCGTTTGCTGGCAAAAAAACAACCGTAATCCGGGGTGGTGGTGGCGCTCGCTGGAGTCCAATAACATGTGGTGAAGCATTGTCTAAAAGGAGCAAAGCTTTCTTATCTAAGGGAATACGCCCATAGAAAGATCGCAACCAGTCCTCCATAATGTCATGACGCATCCATGCTGCCTTGTTGTGACGCCAAACACATCCCAGAGCTCGGAAATTAACCCCCGGAGTGCGCGAGGGGTTTTTGCTGTGCCAATCAACCATAAAGGGACTCGATCGGAACCATCCGCATTTGATGCAACAACAATAGTGATTCGTGTTTTATCAAGCTTTTTGCCAGCAATTTTTCCCTTTGAAAGACCACCATTTGGCATACGTCGCCAAAATAGGCCAGTTTCATCCATATTGTAGATTTCGGACGGTTTGAATTGATTGCAAATCGATTTGGTGCTTTTGATCTGATCATGTACCGAGGATGGGACTGAGGCAGCTTCTCCGTGGAAAGTATGATATTGAAGAGAGTGGCGTTGTTTGAAGCGAGTTAACCAACCCTCAGAGAATTGAGGTTTGGTCCGATCTTTGTATTCCGGTATTTGTCTCCAAAGCTCAGCTGCTTTAGTTTGGATCAAAGGGCCATTTATTGGTATTCCATTGCCAATTTGGTTATCTGCCCAGTCATATAGCTTTTGGTCCAATAATGGCCAATGAGAGGATGAAGATCGTTTGTTTGCCCCTGCAGGGCCCGTATCAAGATAATTGTATTTGGATGAAAGGATCCTTGATATGGTTGACCGGTCAATCACTTGTTTGAATTGGTCCTCAAACCACTTAGCACATGCAGTCTGCGTGGGCTTTGGGCTAGTATTAGACCAAAATGCCCGTAGTGCCTGGTTCTGCGCGTCTGATATACCCAATTTGGTACGCTTTGGTCCCATTCTGACGCGCTTGGGTGGGGTCGGGAGGGTAGGAGAGCTTGTAGATTGAGGCATTCTGATTGGTTGATTGCGCTGACTAAGCAGATTTGAGAGGAAGAAAGTGTGGTAAAACAAAATGTGTTATATTCTGTCAATTTATATGGAAAAAACTGGAATGAAGGGGCCATCCAAGCAAGGGATGTGTTATTATCAAGAATGTGCAATATCCCACCGTGGTATAAGCGAGAGTTGACTGTATTCAATCACAACGCATTTTCCACATTCGTTTGAGAGCCCAGAAATTCCAAAAGTAAATAGAGTAAAACTTAGAGGATTGAAAAAGAAAATCGAAAAAACAAGGTATCCATCTCAACCATGATCACAAGTTCAAAAGTTGACTCTCGTCAACAAGGACGGCCAAGCTTCAACGGGTTGACGGGTCAAGTACGTACCCGCGCCCGCGCACGACCGTGGTCTGACGCTTTCCGCAGCCTAGACGAACAGAACCACACACAGCTCAGACAACCAACACTCGAGCGGGGCCAGAAAATTTCCGTCTTCCTTAGATGAAAATGTGAGCGCTCTTGGTAAAATCAAAGAATGCACAGCTTCCGTTGCCTCAATATTAAGACCGTAGATTCAACGGTGACCCAACGTTTCTTAACCGACTCACTTTGACTCATTTTCAACATGACTTTAGCATGTTTTCTCGATGAGCATCTAAGATTGCACCACGAATTTCGCTGCTAATAGTTGCGGTAGAATGAAGGCATGGGTTGCAACAGGCCTCACTTAAGATAGACATCGTGTTCAACGTTTGCTCTCTAGTAGAGCCCGCGTGCTACAGGAGCCGAGAACCTATAAATACGTCCTCTTCCCCCAGCAATTTGTTCTCCATTACCATCACTTGGCTATGCAGAGTCGAGCAGGTCTTCGATTCCGGATAAGTTCTTCCCTTTGACCTACTGGAATTTCACTGTATTGACATCTACAGTTACATCGTGGACCGACAAGCTAGAAAGTGCTTGTGAGATGCGACGACCACCAGGTCCACTATGTCACTCATGCCAGCCGATCAAAGAAGCAGATTTGGGTTAGCTAGTCAAAGTACCTATGCAAACATCTGTCCACCATAGCAGCCGACCACTGTCCGCTCCTGAATATATCGATGCAGAAGAGTGGTCGAGGTAAGTCTGTCTCCGCGCGACCCTATCCGAGACTAGACTGACTTCAAAGACGTTGCGAAACAAAGATCCATGCATTCCATCCAATATACACCAGCCACGGTGCCCTTTCCCGTGTCGTCTTTCAGAACATGTGAGTCATGCATTGCCTTGCCGATCGACAAGCTAACGATGGACAGGAAACCGTTGACAGCGCACCAGACCGAGTCCGAACCAGCTCTCCGTCAGTGCTCCGCGCAGGGTCATGGCTTACACGCCATTTCTGGCCCTATCACTTCAAACCATGCAACATGTCCTATGTGAAATACTGCAACTAAGGCCGCGGGCAAACAACAGGACGCATAAGCTCCAGACGTTCGTTGTCCACGACGAGGTGAGTGCAATATCACGCCTCCTGCTGCGCCGGGTCCGATGATTTTTCTCAACTCTTTGCCGGAGACACAAACACCACTGACATCTCTATGCCATTGCAGGAGCAGCCAGCCCATCGCCAACCGCGACATTTCTTGTGGCGAGTAACCTATTCCCGCCGAGTCAGATAAGACCCAGGGCCCGACGCGCCATCGCGTCTTCCCCTTCCTCACCGCCTTCACACCATGAACAGCGGAGTGCCTCAACCTCTCGCTGTCTGCACGAAGCTGTCTCCTAATACAACTGTACAATTTTTTGTCACACGTGAGTTCGTCATGCGCCTTTGCCGTGTTGAGAACTTGTCGGTTCATCCAGCGCGACTTCTCGAAGCGACAGCCGGAGAGTGTGACGAACCTGGATACAACATGGTATATTGGTGACTGCATCGCAGAACTGATTTGGCAGTGATCTAGTTGGTAAGCAGGTATGATCACGAATATTGTTGATTATCTGTCTCAAGCATACACTCGGATTCTTCACGAACGGCGTAAAGTACAACACCTTGTCCAACTGAATCAACACTTGCTGACTCGGGTCTCACCACAGGAAGACGCCGTCAGATTCCCATCACCCGAATGCAAAGCGAGCAAATCTCTTATCTGCTCGACCTCCCCTACACCAATACCATCTATGCTTTGTTTCTTCCACATGACTACTGGTGGCATCGACGAGTCGCTACCTCGACCTTCTCCCAGTCGATTTGGTTCATCAGATCATGCGTTGGTATGCCTACCTGATGCAGACTCAATGGAGCGCATAGCAGTGTCTGTCTCCCGGCATTTGAACCCTCTCATAGAATGGCCTACTTGCGGCTTGGATCCCTGGCGTCCTGTGGGTGACCATCGTTGTCCTCAGATGGCATCTAGCGTCTTCCGAGCCTGAAACCCCTAAGAAACCGGGAGACGCCAATGCTTTGTCTAGCTAGAGCCATATTTTCGTACTGGCGAGGTTGTTAGTCGGGACTGCTTGCATGGAGAAGGTGAGGCAAAAGTCCCGTCATTTCTACCCGAATCAACTAACAATAGCCAGTCAGCTTCGAATCGATGGACAAGACCGAGGATGGCCAAACGATTGAGAGGACCCATGACCCAAGAACCACGCCTGATAGAGTCCCCCTGATTCCTCTTCCTCTCCTCGTTGCTCAGCTTATCGACATATTCGAGCGAGCGGGAACCACTCGGACATACACGGAGCTGCATGCTATCAGGATTGTTTGCTTTTCCCTGTTAGACAGAAGCTTGGTGATTTCATTCCTAAGCCTGTGTTTTTCTATCCAAGCCCGAGCACTACGTGCAAAGCCCATACACCTTGAATGTCAGAGCAGCTGGAGGTCAGTCAAGTTATCCAGTATCCTTCGTCCATTGAGGCCGTCGTCTAACATATCGCAATTGGAGGCGCAAGCACGTCTTGCCAGCAAATCACCGATTCCTCTACGTCTCTGAGCTCACTGTGCTTTGACCATCTATGATGTATTTCTCCGCGCCCAAGACGATATCTGGCATATCACTGTTCGAGCAATTCACCGTGAAGGTGGGTTTGATGTCTGTAACAGAATCACAAGAGCCCTCGGGTTCTAGGACCTCTGAATATCCTGTACAGCCTATACTGAATTGTCTAGCCCAATAAGCGCTCATGTTATATTTGCTTGGGGAGCAGTTGGAGCGGATGCCTGCTAGGGTCACACGTGGGTTAGAACACCCCTGTACAGATATCACCAGGTCCTGAGCGGTGATCGTGGAGAGTGTCTTTACCGGTTCTGATTCCAGATAGCTCGTTGGACCCCGATCGGAATTTAATCATGCTATATCAGCAGCGGCGCGTGATTTATCGCATGTAGTGGGGAATAAGCCTCACAGAAGGTAACGACCGTTTCTTCATCGCTGTAGTGGACTTCTACGAAAGACTGGTTCAATTTACTGGCGGGATATTATTCACAGAGTTGCGACGGCTCCTACATGTAGAAGGAGCGGATCAGATATTCCAGAGCCAAAGCTACCAATGACATGTTAACCTCGAGAGAACGAAACTCTCACTCTCGTGGTCGCTCTATGATGTAGGCATTCTAGTGTAGAATAGGTTCGAGTGACTAGCAATAGTCATTTCAAGCAATTTTTTTCGTGACGCAAGAAACTGAGCCTATCGCATAATCATCTTGGATTGAATCCGTGATTCGGATTTACGAAATACATCACATGGCTCTACACTTCCTAGTTCTGATCTTGAGTGTACAGTATATTGCGTGATCAGAGTTGCACAATTATTTCGAGGCCATAGTCAAGGTGTGACCAACAGGGATCAAAATTGCTTTGCAGGATAAAAAAAAAAAAAAGCACTTGAAGTTATGGCAAGAGACCGCGTTGCCTCTGTGAGACGGTGACCAGCACTCCCTTCACCGCCCGACCATTCACCACATCAACATCATACATCAACATCAAACATCAACATCAAACATCAACATCAAACATCAACATCAAACATCAACATCAAACATCAACATCAAACATCAACATCAAACATCAACATCAAACATCAAACATCAACATCAACATCAACATCGAACATCAGCATCAAACATCAACATCAGACATCAACATCAACACATCAACACATCAACGCATCCGCGCATCGACACGTCAACACATCAACACTCTCACTAATTCTCACCAACATGTTTGCCCTACGCCTGAATGAAGGGTGTCAATTTCACTACGCGAAAGGACTATCGGACCGCAAACCATCAGTGCAGAACATTTGGGAACCTCCCCTTTGATAAAAATGACACTTTCGTTGTTATATAATGTTGGCCATTGAATTTGGGACGATCTATCTAGGGCTCATTCTATCTATCCAATGATGATCCTTCGGAAAAAGAAACAGACTATGAGGAGGTTGGGCAGGTCTTTGCTTCTTCGAATACTGTTGAATATCGAATACTGGTCTCTAACACCACGAAGAGGTGCCTGCACATTGCTAGAGGGCTTGTTAACGCAGCAATCCCCTGCAAAGCACGTTTGTTGACGCAGAGCTCGTCCTGCGAAGCACATTTTTACACTCGCGGGGCTCAGGGCAGCGAGGGAGCACACTCTTACACTCACGGGGCTCAGGGCAGCGAGGGAGCACATTTTTACAGTCACAGGGCTCATTGGCTGTGAGGGAGCACATTTTTACAGTCACAGGGCTCATTGGCTGTGAGGGAGCACATTTTTACATACACAGGGCTCATTGGCTGTGAGGGAGCGCAAATCTTACATCGCTGGGCTCGTGGCAGCGACAGCCGTGGTCACGGATGGTCTGGAGTACTTGGTTTCGCAGAGCCCATCCTGCGAGGCACACTTGTTGACGCAGAGCCCATCCTGCGGAGACTCTTGTTGTCGCAGATGTCCCTGCGAGGCGCTTTGTTGACGCAGGACCTAGGCTGCGGAGAACTTGGTAATGCAGCGGTCTCCTGCAGAGAACTTGTTAACGCAGCGGTCTCCTGCGGGTCTCACTTGTCATCACAGCGTCCCCCTGCGAGGTAGTCTTGTTGACGCAGCACCTCCCTGCGAGGATTATTGTTGACGCAGACCTATCCTGCGAAGCACACTTGTTGACGCAGAGCCCATCCTGCGAGGCACACTTGATCACGCAGAGCCCATCCTGCGAAGCACACTTGTTGACGCAGAGCCCATCCTGCGAAGCACACTTGTTGACGCAGAGCCCATCCTGCGAGGCACACTTGATCACGCAGAGCCCATCCTGCGAAGCACACTTGTTGACGCAGAGCCCATCCTGCGAAGCACACTTGTTGACGCAGAGCCCATCCTGCGAAGCACACTTGTTGACGCAGAGCCCATCCTGCGAAGCACACTTGATCACGCAGAGCCCATCCTGCGAGGCACACTTGTTGACGCAGAGCCCATCCTGCGAAGCACACTTGATCACGCAGAGCCCATCCTGCGAGGCACACTTGTTGACGCAGAGCCCATCCTGCGGAGGCTCTTGTTGTCGCAGATGTCCCTGCGGAGACTCTTGGTGTCGCAGATGTCCCTGCGAGGCGCTTTGTTGACGCAGGACCTAGGCTGCGGAGAACTTGGTAATGCAGCGGTCTCCTGCAGAGAACTTGTTAACGCAGCGGTCTCCTGCGGGTCTCACTTGTCATCACAGCACCCCCTGCGAGGTAGTCTTGTTGACGCAGCACCCCCTGCGAGGATTGTTGTTAACGCAGACCTATCCTGCGAGGTAGTCTTGTTGACGCAGCACCTCCCTGCGAGGATTGTTGTTCACGCAGACCTATCCTGCGAAGCACCTTTTTACGCTCGCGGGGCTCATGGCAGCGAGGGAGCACAGTCTTACATCGCTGGGCTCGTGGCAGCGACAGCCGTGGTCACGGAAACTCTCGAGCCCGCAGGCAAGAGAGGGACACTACGATGCATCAAAGTGTGAGGATCAAAGTGTGAGGACCGAAGTCCTGAGTTTTTTGGGCTGGGAATCCGGCCCCTTTTATAACTTTTCGGTCAAGTCTCTACCATGGAACCATTGCGCCGAGGGTAGAGAGATCACTGTCCTTTGGTTGGCGTTGAAGCAAGTCGAACGACGTTGAAACGGTGTCTGGACACCTTGTGGCCCGCAGATTCATGTTTCGACCTGGGACCATTTCTCTCAAATCTTGCGTTGAGTATGGTGAACCGCTTTCATCAACTGTTGAAAGAAAGCAACGCCGCAAAAATGTGATTCCTACATATTGTTGAGTTTGCAATTAAATCGCTCAAGCGGTGGCACCCTACATCTGCCCGTTTAGCCACGGTCACCGTCTCTTTCATGAGGGTTGATGTGCTTCAACAGATGCCAAAATAATAGGTTGGAAAATTTCTGGTTGACAGAAACGCTGGACTGTACCTGCGGTTGGCCGGAGGATCCTTTGGTCTCGCTCGAATCAATCCTGCTCATCCTTGGCCCCGCGTCGCTGAATGTTATTTCTTCCCTGTCTACTCGCAGCCAGCTAATGTTGCTTTTACTAGAATCTCTACTCCCTTACCGCACAGATATTGACATACTCTCAAGCTCAGGATGAGGATTGTCCTTCTTTGGAGGGCATAAACAAAGTCCAGAGCTTATTGGAAAGTTTCCATAGGAAACCGAGCCTAGGACAACCATGTGAAGTGTGCAACCAGGCCCACGAGCTAGGTTCGCGTGATCGCCACCCCCTCGCAAGATTGCAACGCTACTATCACATTGATGAGACTCTGGATACAAATAGCGCCCGACGGACCAATCGAACACAATGCGCGAATTTAGACAGACGCAGGTACGGTTCTGCGATGCAGATCCCAGCGACGACCCACCGGACACTAGATCAAGGAGGTTCTATTTATGGCCCGGAGAAGAAGTGAAGGATTTGCAAAGGTCCCAGGCCGATCCACAAGCCCAAACTTGACGGCCGTCAGTGTCTGATGGAAAAGGACTTTGTTGCGTAGAGGGTACGGCCGAGGTACGGTCCAGGCAGGTGAGGTATTTGGAATATCACGCGGAATTTTGGCAACAGAATGGTAGGCTAAATCCCGATCCGTGGTTATGCTTTCCTGGTTCCTGTCACAGGAGAATAATTCTCCTGTCAAGTGGCAAGTTGCTCCTTGTCTATCAGGTCTGTCGAATGTTCTAGAAGCTCTGTCTTCTGTCCTGCATAAAGCTTTCCCGTAGAGATTGTACTCTCTGAATCCGACACAACCCCCTCAATCGTCAGTCCCATATCCCTAGCGGATAGCTTGTGGAAACTTATCCGATCATGGACAGATCTCATGAGCTTATGTAAAAATATCTCCGGTTTTTGCACTAAAACCGAGGAACCGATTGGCTGCCGGAAATGGGTTGAGGTTGTGGGCCGGCGGCCCCTAAACTTTATCTCAATCACCCTCCGCATCTTGATTACGACTGTAGCGAGAAAGAATCTTTCTAGTACACTGCTGGTCTGTTCCAATTCCCCGTACATGAGCAGGTCGAGACTGTGGTGGTTCTGCCCCAATTCTCTGGACTTCTCTTTTGGGCTGTAGGGCTTAATCACGAGCAACCTAGAAAGCAAGTGGGGCAGCAGCCCGGGCCTGAATTCTTCATGACGAACGCATTCTCTCACCGAGGAGGCGATTCCATGGGTCGTCCAAACTAAGCGGCCAAATGATTTGCGGTTCCGCTAATGATCGTCAGCTGCCCTCGTGATTCCACGGTCTCTGTCAAACAAATTACCTCCTGACTTGGGTGTAGGTCAAAACAAAGCGTACGCTTCGCCCCGAAGATTATCCTGCTTTCGACCATCGATCCTATCAAATCCAAGCAGACGTATTACCTTGAGCCAACAAGAATGCCGTATTTTCATTTTCCCAGAGCCCCTTGCTACCATGTCCTGTCTCCCTACGGGAACACTCATAGTATCGTGAATCCTTATACGCTGTCCGCAGTACTTACCGGGCCACATAACACTCCGATGAAATCCTCCTGGTTTTGCATGACAAGGATGAAAATGTGTAGGCGGGCCTGATCCAAGGGCACCACCATCGTGCTCGAGTCCTTTGACTTTGGGACATCCTCTATATTGTTGTCATTCCTAAGAAGGGCGATTGCTACTTCCTCTACGGAATACATGAAATGATATACAACTACGCTTATATTCCTCATGCTGAGGCTGCATTGCTGATCACAGCCTTTGATGTAGTAACATTTACTTGGACAAGTGTATAGGGGTTGTTGACCACTGTTCCCTGGATATCGCTATGTAGCGATCCAGCCGATGAAAGCTGCTAAAGTGCACGTTCTGTTCGCCGGTATCTCAGCTTCCTAGCAGCACAGACACGATGCACATAGTCCCACCTCCAGGATGACGACCGTGTTCTTTTAGGCCGGCACGGAAGCGGTGCTGGCGTCAAGCGGTCTGTGGCAAAGCATCAGCATGTAATATGAGACGATTAAGTATTTCGTACCTGCAATTGGGTTCGTTTGAGTTGGCCTTTTGCTGTCATCAGGCTGGGTAGGGTCGACCGCTAGAATCGTTTGGAACCATTTGTCGATGTTCCTTTGGGCAGGCGTCTTGGCTGAAAGACTCGACTGTGAAGCGCTACCGACCATGGAGCATCGTACGGGAACGGCTCGCTTTGGTTTGCCTGGCTTTTGGGGAGCTTTGGCGCCAGTGCGACTCTGCTTCCACAGAATATGGTACTTTTTCCCTCGTAAAGATTCAACGCTTCGATGCACCTGGTATTCTTCATAATATGCGTCGGAGAGAGCTTTCCACGACAGCTCCGGATGGGCATCCAACCATGGAAGAAGGTTTTTCTCCTCCCATTCTGGCCAGCCGCATGCGTTACGTGGGGACATGGTTATGCTTGGGTAGTTGGCAGAAGTGGTCAGAACAGGTGAAGAAAACTGCAGAAAGTGAACTTGTAGATGTAGGTTGTTGAGTTTAAAAGATTGAAGTGTGGCAGATAAAACCGACTTTTATGTGTTTATGAGACCCAAACGAGCCCTCATTTTTGATGCAACGCACATCGTTGAGAATCAACAACGTTGAACGCGGCCACAAGAGTCCGTTCTTGTTGACAATTTCCCGTTGTTTCACCAATTGGTAAATTCAATTGTCTGATCCGCCTCTTAGTGAGTCATTGTTAAAAAATGTGCAGATTCAGCAATAGATATCTACGGGTAGAAAGTAGGAATGAAAATTGCGTGCACTTGCGGTCCTCTCTTCAATTGCGAGCAAGCAAACAGCCAATCCTGATCCCGCGATACAACATGCTATAAAACCCGAGCGCCTCCTCCTATCACAGAAAACCAGAAGTAGGACCACTCCTCACCCCAGCGTAACTCAGACCCAAGTATGGGCGGAATTCGGAAAGTCTCGCACACTCCTCGACGACACAACTTTCGAAGCCGATTGCAACGTGCATTGACCTTGTCGTCTTCTGAGTCTGAGGATACTGGTAGTCCATCCGCTACAGGTGATACCGCAGCGGACGATTCATCCTTTCAGGGGGAACACGACTTTGTCGACCAGGACAATAGCACCTCGGCCGATGAGAGTGAGCAAGAAGCTGTACGACAGCGAAAGACTGTGTTTGGACACCAAAGGGACTTGGAACCACGCGGGCAGACTCAGCTTTCCGGAGATGGCAATTCGGTTGCTCTGGAATGCCTGACGGAGTAAGTAAAATCCCATCAAGCACATATCATGATTGGCCTGCTAACAACATCTAGACTAGATAACCGGATGCGGTCAGTTGTGGTCCATCTTGAGTGACAATGTAAAGCGCTAACTGTCTCCGCAGGTCTATTGAGCGCTCATCGCAGGGCCAAGCAACCTGGAATGAAACCATTCGCAACGATCTGGCGGAAATTTTCGGTCGATTGGCAATCGTCGAAAGTGAGATCCAGAAGGGGACCAGGCAGGGTTCAAACAAAGCTACAGAGGGCCAGAGGATTGGCCGACCCCTACGTCGGCAGCAGTGATGCGATTGGAGGTTTACTTGGATGCCGAACCATGTATATCAGACCAAGGTCAGTCTGTATTGGTCTTGAGGTACGACCACCAGTTCAGCCAACAGAATATGAACACGCTCATCATTGACGCCGGATTGGACGGTCACTGGATAAGCCTCAATTGACTCATTGCCAAGCTAATGCCATGGCGAGCGATGTATCATTTGTTGTTGCATTGGGGTCTTCGTTTTTACCTATGCTTCCCTTAGCTGTGCAGACGGAAACTATGACTGCTATATGAATTGTGCCGAGATGGCTCTCTTGAACTGACAGGCTATAGTCGCGAGCCACTATATGTTATTGAGTAGATTAAACAATTCATTAGCTCCATACTTGCAGCTGATTCGTATTGCCTGGCCCACTATGCTTGTACTCGGTCTGTATAAGTGAGGAAATTTTCAAGAAGGCTAATCCTACAGTAGTGCTCTAGGAATTATTCGCCATGAAGCAAGGTGCGATCCTTCGCAGTTGATACTCGCACAGTAGTGCCACATCTATCGACTTGCGATATCCCACTCAACGAGCAATTGCTATTTGTGATTGGGCTGGACCAGGATACTACGGCAAGGCTTGGCTAATAACTATAATGCGCAAGAGAAGCGTCGGCTTCTCCACGAAACCCATAGCTCAGATATTAGCGATATTCCGATCGGACGATTAATAATACGTTTCCTTTACGGCATGGGAGACCGCGTGCGAAACAAATCCACAGGTCAACGTGGCAAGGTCTTTCCTCTCATCTAAAGCGTATTTGAGCGTCTTGGCCTTGATCGGTCTGATGCTGAATATTGTATCGAGGCGCAGGTGCTTGCGCGTGCTCAAGTTATGAAAGCACGTAGCCCTGCCCTTTAGGACAATTGATAGAAATTACAATACACACGGTTTGGCAGGTGAGGTTGAAGTATTTGAAATACCACGCGGAATTCTGGTAACAGAATGATAGGTTAAAACCCGATCCGTGGTTATGTTCTCCTGATTGTTGTCACAGGAGAGTAAGTTCTCCTGTCAAGTGGCGAGCTGCTCATTGTCTATCTGGTCTGTAGAGCGTTCTAGAAGCTATGTCTTCTGTCCTGCACCTTCCCCTGATGCTTCTACTCTCTTTGAGCTCAACAAGTCCTCTCCATCTACCAATTCTGTCGCCATTCTGATATCTCTAGCAGATGGCTTGTAGAAACTATGCCGATCATCGACAGACCACATCGTTTATGAAAAAAATATCTCCGGTTTTTGCACTAAAACCAAACGATGTCGAGGAGGGCGAGTAAATTCCTCGCTGGCCAGCTTTCAATCTCGTTACTGATCCGAGTTCATAATATTTATCTTTCCTTTCCCGCGATTACAGTACCACTACACGCAAATATTTGCTGTGCCGCCTACTTGGACATGCGTGCCGTGGGATCAAAAAGGCTGTTTCCCGTCTTTTTTGCTTCTTTGCCGTATCATAGACTTTTGAGTTTCATTTACCCCTTGGCTGCGGTTTTCCTTCGAGTTGATAGAGTCAAGCTTTCTTTCTCTACGTGTATGTATGTCGTTAATAACCACCTGATGCTATCCCAAGTCTCAGAACGGCACATTCGTCCCACCCAACGGAACTCGACGTGGATCAGAGCACATTGCTCTAGTCGAAGAATACCCGTATACCCAGGAGAAGCACGCAAGGAGAGAGTAGACTGATGCCCAAGAGAAAGAAGAGGATTTTGATCCGACCAGTGGTGATGAGGAAGGCCCGTGTACTACTGGAGCCACTAAGGGAGCCTCCCAACCTTCTAGTAAGCGTGCGCTTGGGAAGGGAAGGGGAGGCTATATCTGGTGAGCTAATTGATCTAGATGGTGCTAATGAGGTCCCTCTACCTGACGACAGCCACCTGCAAGTAGAGGGCACTACCCGGAGGCGTTCGCCAAGGCGCCTTCCAAAGCGTTCAAAACGGGATGATTTTGTAGATAATCAGTAGAAACAAAGAATCAGATAAGCCATTTTCGCAGAAAATGGACAAACCTCGCTATTTCGGCAGAAAACCTAGAATCCATATTTCTCTAAGAAAAGCCATGTTTACAAATGATAAGGATCTGGCTGAAATTAAAACTGAGCTGAAAGCAAAATACCGTAAATACAGGCGGATTCCGCATAAATCGTCCATATCACAGGGGATTCTACTGTATGTTTGTCTCACGTGTACGACCGAAAGACCAAACCGGACCGGACCGGCCCAGACCGGACACGGTCCCAAAGTTAAGGAGCGAAGCCCTCCAAGGTCTGGTTCGGACGTGGTCTTTCGGGACTGTGCAGAGGTCTATAGTCGACACAACAGCAGATCAAGCCAATTCACCCCGAAAAAGCCAAAGACCGTCGTTCAACTACAAAAGCAAGCTTTGATGCTTGAGGAACCACTAATGGAACGGTCAAATAGCCCTCCGACCACATCAAAAATCATGCTAGATCCAATTATCGAAGGCCACTATATATCGCTGTATAACACAGCGCTACGCGCAGTGAATTAGAAGAAACGCCAGAAACGCACAAGATCGAGTCGGTAGATTGCACATTCAGGAGGCCTGTCTGCTGAAGAGGGTCTGTAGCTGGTTCAGTAGCTAAACCAACCAGTTGCAGGCGATGGGTTGGGTTAGTACCGCACGCGCAGGGCGACTTGCCAATTCAGCAAGACCAACCGGTCAAAAGGGCTCCACCAAGGTGTAGGGGGTGCGGGGGGATTGGGCATAAGATTAGTCATTGTAAGAACTGCTAGATTTAGCTCAATTAATGGGGGTTGGTGGAATGGCCTCGATTTAAATGATTCAATATGGCAGGGGGACGGCTCGCTTGTCGATTGTTGTAGTTCAAAGGATGATTGATTCTCCTACTATTCGGTGGGAAGCTTGAGACTATATATACAACGAGAAGAACAAGTTGATTGGAAATCAACTTGGTTCTTCGTATACATATCTCGGGATTAATTCCGATGGTTCGGCTTGGTCCCTGATCTGCACCAGCCTCATATCACAACATGAATTACATTAGTTAATACAACCCGGCGACTGATCGAGACGGCAGCTTTCTGGAAGGGCAAAAGCGAGACTTAGATTCAATCTGGCTAGGCCACAACCTGTGTACAAAAGCTTGAAGTAGAGAAGGAGCGAAGCAAGATACAGACTAGTAGAAATAGGGGCAGACAGGGCGGCGGCAGAGGGGCTATATGGCAAGGTCACAAGCCGCCTTATCGAAGCAGGATATGGGCACCCCGCCGCTCTATATGCAGAGATTGGCGGTAGGAAAATTAGTTACACCTGCACAATACACGTTAATATCACTTCGAGGACTTGTTTCATGACGGTGACGTACTCGGTGCGCGAGTCGCCAGTGAGCTGGCCAATGCAATCATGGCCACCATTGCATTTGGAGGGGCATGCGCCTGGGCCAAGGGCGGAATCAACTACCTGTGAAAATGGTTATGATAATTGCACTATAAAAGAGAATCGGTTTTATACATACGCAGCAGTGAGACCCATCTGAGTTCTTGCACTGGTACCATCCTGCACAGGCTTCTGTTGCAATGGCGAGAGCAAGAAAGCTCGTGATAACTGATATGATGCGGACCATATTTGGATATCTAGACACGTAAGTAGAGGCCGGACATTTTTGGGATTTATTATACTAATACCTCCTTGGGAGTATTCAACGCAGAATATGTTGTCAACTAGTAGGTTTTTATAGCTCTATAAAGACAGCGGATGGGGTCTTGCTTTTATACTTTGAAGAGTTTCCCATAAAGATCATCGCTTTCTTGCTACCCAAACTCTTTTCATGAGCGATTCTCCTTCATCTCTTTCTTACCGGATCCCCTAACAGGCTCAATAGGAGGCCTCGGAGAATCATAGAACCAGAGTGGATCCAGCGGGGTAGTGCAAGTAGCGCGTATGCGAGGTGAATGTCGATATTACAGGCTGACCGCGGGCCCCGGAGAGACCTACGACTAATTATGATTCGGCGTACAGTGACAGCTCTCTTAAGGCTAAATGTGGAACCGCGTGATATCTGTACGCACTAGTACCGACGGAACCAATTGACATGATTGATTGAAGAACCGTCAAGAAGGTCGCCGTTGAGACTGTCCCGTAGCCTTGGAGACAGACAGATTTTAGCATGTTACGACTTGGAGTATCCCGAAGTGAGCCCTTTTAACATACAAAACCTTATGATAGAGTGTGTAGACACTGGATCAGCCTGTCTTACGCTAGGGCCTAGAAAAGAATGTAGCCGTTCTATGGCGTCGGTTAGTGGGTAAATAACCTTTCAGATCAACAACAAATAAGGGGGCGAAGTGTCCTCCTAAATCAGCTGAGCAAAACCCGGGGCAAGATGTCCGCCCAACTGTTTAAGCACACTGCAAACCGGTCATAGTTAGGTTAGAAGGGCTCCGGGTTATACTTGCCTTATGCTTAAACCTCCGTGATCTGGGCGCAAGACAAACCTGTCTAGCTACTATCATTGAAGAAATATCAAGGTAGACAGATACCTTAGAGTCAGTTGCATAGTATTGAAAACACCGAATTTGCTAAAACTCGCGCATTTTATAGTAGCGTGTATTACCATGGTGGGCTCCGTCATTGTGGGTGCAAGCATATTGGGTGGAATCTGCGCCCTCGTAAATAAGTGCAAGGAAACTAACAAGTGCACATGGCCAACTTGACCGGTGACCCAATCTGCACTTGTAGATAATTTGGTCTTGTCTCGCTAAAGACTCAGAGAGTCCAGCACTTGGTAATGAAGAACGATAGAGAACGTTAAGGATGCGATCTAGTGGATAAGTGATTCACAGAAGCTTGGCACTAAAGTAAACCTGGAAGAGCACAGACAACTGGAACCTCCATCAAGATATAGGAGAAACAAGCAGCATCGTGTATTATTTAATGCCTATTAATTATATAGTCCTAGTCATACAGCCTCGTAAGATCGTCAACAAGCCACGTTCATGGACCATCTTAAAGAAGCAAGGCTAGCTGAGGTCAGCTATGGTAATAAAATGGGCAGCAGTTATTTCTACCTCAGTGATGGACAGTTGAGAGTAGATCTAATGTCGTCAGAAGTCGGTACCTTCGGCAGGGCGTGAGTACTGGAAGCTCAATAGAGGAGCGCCATATGGCCACGGACTAACGGGATCCCAGGACTAACGGGGGTTGTATCTTGTTGAAATTTAGAATGTCTAATGATGGAAGATGAATAAAGCATGCAAAACAGTCTATTCCAGAGAGGTGTTTAAGTCTGGTCTCTTTCTCATTGAGAAAGAGACCCTATTTAAATGGAAGGATTTCCCCTGAACTATACTCTTTTTGAGGAAGGATTTAAGCTGACTGATTCATGCCTGATATATCTGGTATACACCATCTATTCATGCAGGAATCTCAACAAACTATGATCACGCAATATACTGTACACTCAACACCAGAACTAGGAAGTGTAGAGCCATGCAATGTATTTCGTAAATCCGAATCATGGGTTCAATCCAAGATGATTATGCGATACGCTCTGTTTCTTGCGTCGCCAAAGAAATTGCTTGAGATGACTATTGCTAGTCGCTCGAACCTATTCTACACTAGAATGCCTACATCATAGAGCGATTGCGAGAGTGAGGGTTTCTTTCTCTCGAGGTTAACATGCCGTTGGTAGCTTTGTCTCGGGAATATCTGATCCGCTCCTTCTACAAGTAGGAGCCGTCGCAACTTTGTGAATAATATCCCGCCAGTAAATCCAACCAATCTCTCGTACAAGTCCGCTACAGCGATGAAGAAACGGTCGTTACCTTCTGCGAGGCTTATTCCCCACTACATGCGATAAATCATGCTCCGCTGTTGATATAGCATGATTGATTTCTGATCGGGGCCCAAGGAGCCATCTGAAATCAGAACTGGTAAAGACACTCTCCACGATCACCGCTCGGGACCTGGTAATTTGTACAGGGGTGTTCTCACCCACGTGTGACCCTAGCAGGCATCCGCTCAAATCCTCCCCAAGCAAATATAACATAAGCGCTTATTGGGGTAGATAATTCGTACAGGCTGTACGGGACATTCAGAGGTCCTACAACCCGAGGGCTCTCGTGGTGCTGTTACAGGCATCAAACCCACCTTCACGGTGAATTGCTCAACAGTGATATGCCAGATATCGTCTTGGGCGCGGAGAAATACATCATAGATGGTCAAAGCACAGTGAGCTCAGAGACGTAGAGGAATCGGTGATTTGCTGGCAAGACGTGCTTGCGCCTCCAATTGCGATATGTTACACGACGGTCTCAATGGACGAAGGATACTGGATGGCTTGACTGACCTCCAGCTGCTGTGACGTTCAAGGTGTATGGGCTTTACACGTAGTGCTCGGGCTTGGATAGAAAAACACAGGCTTAGGAATGAAATCGCCAAGCTCCTGTCTAACAGGGACGAGACAAACAATCCTGATAGCATGCAGCTCCGTGTATGTCCGAGTGGTTCCCGCTCGCTCGAATATGTCGATAAGCTGAGCAACGAGGAGAGGAAGAGGAATCAGGGGGACTCTATCAGGCGTGGTTCTTGGGTCATGGGTCCTCTCAATCGTTTGGCCATCCTCGGTCTTGTCCATCGATTTGAAGCTGACTGGCTATTGTTAGTTGATTCGGGTAGAAATGACGGGACTTTTGCCTCACCTTCTCCATGCAAGCAGTCCCGACTAACAACCTCGCCAGTACGAAAATATGGCTCTAGCTAGACAAAGCATTGGCGTCTCCCGGTTTCTTAGGGGTTTCAGGCTCGAAAGACGCTAGATGCCATCTGAGGACAACGATGGTCACCCACTGGACGCCAGGGATCCAAGCCGCAAGTAGGCCATTCTACGAGAGGGTTCATATGCCGGGAGACAGACACTGCTATGCGCTCCATTGGGTCTGCATCAGGTAGGCATACCAACGCATGATCTGATGAACCAAATCGACTGGGAGAAGGTCGAGGTAGCGACTCGTCGATGCCACCAGTAGTCATGTGGAAGAAACAAAGCATAGATGGTATTTGTGTTAGGGGAGTTCGAGCAGATAAGAGATTTGCTCGCTTTGCATTCGGGTGATGGGAATCTGACGGCGTCTTCCTGTGGTGAGACCCGAGTCAGCAAGTGTTGATTCAGTTGGACAAGGTGTTGTACTTTACGCCGTTCATGAAGAATCCGAGTGTATGCTTGAGACAGATAATCAACAAGATTCGTGATCATACCTGCTTACCAACTAGATCACTGCCAACTCAGTTCTGCGATGCAGTCACCAATATACCATGTTGTATCCAGGTTCGTCACACTCTCCGGCTGTCGCTTCGAGAAGTCGCGCTGGATGAACCGACAAGTTCACAACACGGCAAAGGCGCATGACGAACTCACGTGTGACAAAAAATTGTACAGTTGTATTAGGAGACAGCTTCGTGCAGACAGCGAGAGGTTGAGGCACTCCGCTGTTCATGGTGTGAAGGCGGTGAGGAGGGGAAGACGCGATGGCGCGTTGGGCCCTGGGTCTTATCTGACTCGGCGGGAATAGGTTACTCGCCACAAGAATTGTCGCGGTTGGCGATGGGCTGGCTGCTCCTGCAATGGCATAGAGATGTCAGTGGTGTTTGTGTCTCCGGCACAGAGTTGAGAAAAATCATCGGACCCGGCGCAGCAGGAGGCGTGATATTGCACTCACCTCGTCGTGGACAACGAACGTCTGGAGCTTATGCGTCCTGTTGTTTGCCCGCGGCCTTAGTTGCAGTATTTCACATAGGACATGTTGCATGGTTTGAAGTGATAGGGCCAGAAATGGCGTGTAAGCCATGACCCTGCGCGGAGCACTGACGGAGAGCTGGTTCGGACTCGGTCTGGTGCGCTGTCAACGGTTTCCTGTCCATCGTTAGCTTGTCGATCGGCAAGGCAATGCATGACTCACATGTTCTGAAAGACGACACGGGAAAGGGCACCGTGGCTGGTGTATATTGGATGGAATGCATGGATCTTTGTTTCGCACCGTCTTTGAATTCAGTCTAGTCTCGGATAGGGTCGCGCGGAGACAGACTTACCTCGACCGCTCTTCTGCATCGGTATATTCAGGTGCGGACAGTGGTCGGCTGCTATGGTGGACAGATGTTCGCATAGGTACTTTGACTAGCTAACCCAAATCTGCTTCTTGATCGGCTGGCATGAGTGACATAGTGGACCTGGTGGTCGTCGCATCTCACAAGCACTTTCTAGCTTGTCGGTCCACGATGTAGCTGTAGATGTCAATACAGTGAAATTCCAGTAGGTCAAAGGGAAGAACTTATCAGGAATCGAAGACCTGCTCGACTCTGCATAGCCAAGTGATGGTAATGGAGAACAAATTGCTGGGGGAAGAGGACGTATTTATAGGTTCTCGGCTCCTGTAGCACGCGGGCTCTACCAGAGAGCAAACATTGAACACGATGTCTATCCTAAGTGAGGCCTGTTGCAACCCATGCCTTCATTCTACCGCAACTATTAGCAGCGAAATTCGTGGTGCGATCTTAGATGCTCATCGGGAAAACATGCTAAAGTCATGTTGAAAATGAGTCAAAGAGAGTCAGTCGGTTAAGAAACGTTGGGTCACTGTTGAATCTACGGTCTTAATATTGAGGCGACGGAAGCTGTTCATTCTTTGATCTTACCAAGAGCGCTCACATTTTCATCTAAGGAAAATGGAAATTTTCTGGCCTCGCTCGAGTGTTGATTGTCTGAACTGTGTGTGGTTCTGTTCGTCTAGGCTGCGGAAAGCGTCAGGCCACGGTCGTGCGCGGGCGCGGGTACGTACTCGACCCGTCAACCCGTTGAAGCTTGGCCGTCCTTGTTGACGAGAGTCAACTTTTGAACTTGTGATCATGGTTGAGATGGATACCTTGTTTTTTCGATTTTCTTTTTCTGTCCTCTAGATTTTACTCTATTTACGTTTGGGATTTCTGAACTGTCAAACGATTGTGGAAAATGCGTTGTGATTGAATATATATCTTTTGGACCGTTCATCACCGGAAGCCACTAATATGAGGCACATTCACCAACCATCAACACCACGAGACTGATCACCAGCACCATCATTAAACGGACTGCTAACAGAGTGCTGAGATTGCAAAGCGATTGAAAAGCTGACTACGCTGATTAACTTTCATGGTGAAATGAGACTGAGTACCTAGCCACCGATGTCTTCTAGTCTATAAAAACCTCCAAGAATTAGTGGACATACTATTGCCCAGATACTCGACTTTCCCCTGCGATCAAGATGGATGCCCCTAACAGTACGCCAGACCAGGAAAAAGAAGGAGAACAACAGCCCAGTGCATTGCCAATCGTTACTGAAAAAGAGAATTCGCAGGAGGTTTCTGATCATGTCCCTCCACTGGTAAGTAAAGCGGCTCAGCTTCAAATGCTCTTGCTGACCGTCGCAGCTCTCTCCCTCGCAACAGGAAGCAGAAACAAGACATACCTTGGCGACCGAGCCCTTTCAACCTATTTTGAAGGTGCTAGCAGACCTCGAACGCGACGATCCCAAGTCCGCCTTTCCAGCAGGTCGAATTGTCGGACTCTATCGACGCCTATGGGAGTTGTGCGTGTCCAAACACATCGATGGCCAGAAGCTAGAGCAGAGCAATCAAACCTTGAAGGAAGCTAGCACACACCTGACTCAAGAAAGGGACGGACTTCAGCTGCGCCACGACAAGCAGCTGTCTCGGCTGCGCCTTTTCGAGCAGGCACTGGAATCATCTCGGGGTCGATTGACTAGGATCCTCGATGGCTGGGATCACCCTTGCAGACTCAATCTACCAGGGTTCTTGGACAACGCAAGAGAAGAGTGAAGCATTGCACATTTATATCTGTCCTATGTCTTACTTTAACAACTTGGAGATAATACGACAGAGCCGCAATTGAAAAAGAATTACCGCATGGAAGCATTCTATATTTGGCACGTATTTACAGAAGAAGGGTATGAATAGCCGTCGTGGAATGCGGTAGAGGCTCCATACTAGGCCATAGGGTCATGCGGAAGCTAATGGCTATTTCGCCAATCCTATGTCGGGCGACTGTGTCTAGCAACTGCCTGCCTGCGTACCCGACACAGATTCCCCAGGGCCGTTTCAACCCAGGGAAACAAAGAATATATGCTCTCCTATATTCCCGCCAGATGTCGAACCAAACCGAGCTAGTCGACGCTCTATCTATTGCACCTCTTCGGGGAAAAAAAGCGAACGCTGACATGTAGAAATTATCGCTAGCCTGAGTAGAAATGAACGGAGAATCTGGACCCGTCCGCTTGAAGCCGGAGAGATTGTCGTCATTGGGTTTAAAAAACATTCATTCAAGGGAGACCCCCGGCGCCATATTCTGCAGGCTCGGTTTCATCCTAGATAATATGTCGCGGATCCAGATCCGTGACAAGACATGAGGGCGTTGTCGATATACCAGAAGACTTCTGCCAGATGGCGTGAAGGTCAAGATCGAAATCACAGTCACTAACTTTAGCACAAAACACGCATTGAAGAAACATGTACGGACAATACTCGCTCATTTCGTCCATTTCAATTCAGGATCTGCTGGTGGGAAATTACAGAAGTGTATAAAGTAGCATTTGACGGGTTGGGAGGGACAAGATGCCGCAAGCTGAGAAGAGATCTTATTTATCTTCAATTATAGAAGACCAGGGCACGTTAGGAGGGCTTTACGGCCAGATCCTAAGGCCTCGAAAACCAAGCGCTTGAAATATCAACAGCTGTGGAACGTTGACACTTCGTCACAGAACCCGATTAATTTCATCCGCAATTGCATTGGCATTTTCCATAATCAGCGGAAATAGCTGGTACAGAACACAAATACATAGCAGAAATATCCAAATGTGTCCCTACCCAAGCGCGCCCAACAATACTGAGACCTTATCAATACCCATCAACGTGATAGGCTTGAGGATGGCTCGCTTGCAAGGCTGAAACCACACCGTTACAAAGGGCCTGAACTGCTCGTTCCCGATCCCACAATACCAATTTCTGTTCCTCGCAAAGCTGCAGAATGATGTAGCTGTCGCTTGCTAGCCACTCATTCAAATCTTGAAGCTGACGCTGCTCATCCTCAAGTCGCATCTTCTCGGCAGATTTGACGACGTAGCATTCCCTGATACTGTATGGGATGCACCTAACTTACCTGTTGTGGTTTGGGATCAGAAGCGTCCTTTGGGTGGCCTTTGTCAACCTGAATTGGCAGCCCACTCGGCTGCTGATCTCCTTCACTATTTTGGTCCGGTACGTTTAATCACCGCACGTCTGCTTGCCTGTTTGTTGAAACTTGGGATGTCTAATGGTAGGAGATGAATAGAGCATGCGAAACAGTCTATTCTAGAGAGGTTTTTAAGTCTGGTCTCTTTCTCATTGAGAAAGAGACCCTATTTAAATGGAAGGATTTCCCCTGAACTATACTCTTATTGAGGAAGGATTCAAGCTGACTGATTCATGCCTGATATATCTGGTATACACCATCTATTCATGCAGGAATCTCAACACTGTTAATCCTAATGTTCTCTCACTCATCGACTAGTCGATGATGTCTCTTTATTTCTACTGATATGTGCGATGGAAGTATCGTTGAGTCAACTCCCAAATAAGTGTGGTACTTTGTCATTCATCAACATCTCTCTCCTCAAATGGTGTCTCTGTACCATAAGTCTGCCTAGTTAACCACCTCTTATTTACGTTGCCGGCATGTTAATTTGTATTCCTAATATTGATGGCCTATTCCAGATCCCGCTTTGAACATCGTAGGTGAATTTGAAAATAGAAAAACCAAGACTTCTAATCACGCCAGGACCCCCTTGCGTCTCACCTCGGCTAAAAGTAGGTTAGACGAACTGCATTATCAACGCAACTGTACCTCGATGCTGAGAGTCTCGACTTGTTTACATAGCAAAAACCGATACGTATCTATGACAGTCCATGTTTTGGATAGGACATAAGAGGATAAAGAAAGGGATTCGAAGTCAGGAGGAATCACTTTAGCATGTTGCATCTGAATGAAAAGGGAAAATAAGGAAAAGAGAATCAAAAAGGAATCAAAAGAGATGAAATAGTCGGTTTCATGATTCATTGAGTTAATCAGGGGTTCGCTCCCTGGTATTTCCTGGCCACGTCTCCTCCAAGATGATTTGCGTCCGGCTCAATTGGCTGCTCACTTCCCAGTCCTGCGTAACGAGGATCTCGTCGTGACGAAGCGAACTCATCTTGTAGTTATAAGTAGTCGTGGATCCCGCGCCTTGGATCTTGAATCCGTTAGAGCGCATCCACGAAAGGAACGGGTTGAGTTGTCCCCAGCAGGCGGTCACAATACTCAGGCACTGAATGATCACTTCGAAGATGGTGACCTCGCACAGGGTATAGGTCGGGTTAGTGGTGCCCTTTTTGATGTAGGTGAGCTCGGTGATCGTGGCGACCACCACTCTAAAGAGAGGGCCACGGGTGGTTAGTTTTCTGGGGAACGCCTGCGATAGTTCGGGGACAGGACACTCACAGGAGTCGAGGCAAAAAGATACCCGCGAAGATTAGGCGCCTCTGCAGCGATGTTTGAATGCTCGAGATCAGGACCATCGCCTGCGCGAAGATCAACAGGTCAGTGACAATAATAGAGCCGCAGAGGAAGTAGCGCCATGCCAGCTAGATTGTATCAGAATTCGTTAGGATTATTCATCATTTAACTCGGAAAATCACTCTTACAATATCCAAGCATCGGCCATTCCAGAAATCCCAGGTGCGCGGCACCTCACATTGGAAAGCAGAGCCAAAGAACACAACCACCGCCCAGACATAGATTATGCCTTTGACCACATGGGCGACGAATTTGTCTCGGGCGGACGGAGTGAGACTCCGGATGAACACCACCAGAGAGAGTTTGGACAGAGTCAGGTTCACGATGTACAGGAGACTCGCCGCATACAGGTACTATGTCCATGGCATTGCCAGTCAGCCTTGGAAAGAGAAATATGGACGATCGACCAACCTTCATCACATCCTCAAACTGATCGTTGGAGACATCTTTGAAAGGCTTCCCATAGCCGGATCCGACAGCAAGATTGACCATAATATTCTGAGCGATGCCGAATGCCTTTGGTCCTCTCGTTAGTACAACGGATCATCACCCCCCATAGATCGTCTCGGGCGAACCCTACCATGGATGTCACGATCAGGACATCGTCGGCAGTCAATTTATGAAACAACCGCCACTTCGTCCCAAGTCGGGCTGAGACACTGAGGATGGTCGTGACCAGGAGGACCCATGTTGTGACATTGACTGCTGGGTCTTTGGTGTCGCCTTTGAATCGTCCACCCATCAACGCTGGATGTCAAGGAACGGATGGAGGGGTGGAAGTAACGAACTTGACAGCACTTGTAGAAAACTAGCTAGTAAGAGCTACAGCACGGAGATTATAAAATTCAAGTTTGCAGGGAGTGTCTGTAACCTGCGTGCTCGTGGTTGCATTTTTATTTTCTTGGACGGGCGTTTGTGTGAGATGCGGCCGTCGGGCCTGGCACGGTATTCATCTCCTCTTTCTCTCTCCTCTACTTTTTAAACTTCTCCAGCATTTTGCGCAGGTTAGCGCCAACGTGAAACAAGGATGTATATCACCTCACGGGCATGTTCAAAGTTCGTGCCTCGTATATTAGAGTTCGATAGTGCAAGCTTAGTGCTGGGCAAGCAAATGACTAGACCTAGGGGTAGATTATCAGTTTTTAACAGACAATTTCTCAATTGGGTATTGCATTACTAGTCAGTATGCATATGCCTCAACCAAACATGTTCAAGTGCTACTACCACCTGGGAACATCGATCATTACCCAACGATATGGAGCATAGGGATCCTTCAGAACCTCGTTGACACGTTAAAATGAGAACTGTAATTGATTGGCCCGTAGAGAGTAATCGAGGCACCGACTCACGAAAGGAAGCATAGCCCTAAGCCTTTAATACAGTAACAGGAGCTCCAACATCTAGTCGATAATGACAACTTCCAGACTCTTTAAAAGAGTATTGTTCATTATAAGTACAATCAATCGCAAAAACTACGAGTACATTCCCCTGGGGCCGTACCTAACAGAAAGTTTCCAATACAGTAGCTCAAAATTGCACAATAGCATGAAAACGGGGTTAGCGGTCCGAATCGAGGCACTTGATGACTGTTTCCTTTTTCAGTGCTGCGTGCTACTTAGTCTTGCACATTATCTTGCTCGGAAGGCCGGACTAGGGACTCGCGTGTTTCAGCTGACGTTGTCTTTCCTCCCAGCAATTGTATATCAACTCTCAAGTCAGATATTACTACATGGGCCCACAATTTAACATACAAATGAGTTCAAATCTGCGTTTCGTTTCGACGCGACTACCAAGAGATACAGAGCTCAATATTACGGGCTCAGAGGGCAGAATGCCCCGTAAAACCAATTACAATTAGTAGTAGATCTCGACACGGCCCGCGGTTTAGGCGGGGCACCTATCATTGGCGACGCATGGTCGGCCCGCCTCGCACTTGCAGTAGCTTGAACTTTATGGCGGTCAGCGGCCTATGAACTCTCATTCTCGATATCAGCCTCTCAGTTCAATTACGCCCATCCGCGATTTCTGGTACGGTACGGCGTATTGCCATCTAGGTTCCATCGCGTTCTGTAGACTTGGGAAATACACAGGAGACTAATGTACGGTATATTACTCGCTACCAAAAAAGTTCTAGGAGAAAAGCCTATGTAATAATGCACCTTCCTCAATCTGGTGCCGCCGTCCGCACATTCCAATCCTTATGTTAATATTTTCCTTTTGCGCTTTTGAATCGGTCCCATTCCTCTGTCGTCCATTTCGTCCCTTGGGTTCTCTTTTCTGTCCATCTCAACCTTGCCCGCAAAAGTTCAACGATTTATCATGATGGCATATGAGCTGAAAAACCAGGCCTGCGTAATCAGTCGGGGCGAAGCCCGGAGCGGCATGTCCATTCAGGACCGCGATAATGTGCAGCTCCGGCGAATGGGAAAGAAGCCTGTTCTTAAGGTAAGCGCGGAAACGGTCACTGTTCACGACGCAATGGAGTCCAAATCACTCACATCTATCTGGTCAGCGTAACTTCGGGATTCTCTCGATTTTGGGCTTCAATTGTACTGTCCTCGGTACTTGGGAGGGTACGCTTGGGTGAGTCCGAGTCTGACGAAAAACTTGTCATGACTTGGAGAGGGGGATTGCTAACGGCTTGTCAAGGACCTTCCTGAGCCCTGTCACAAAGTAAGTGAATACCACCACGATTCTTCTGGTGCATATCGCTAACAGAACCCCAGTGGCGGCCCAGGAGGCGCGGTGTACGCCTTCATCTTCGCATGGATTGGGACTGTCTGCATTTTTGTGGTCTTGGCGGAATTAGCGTCGATGTAAGCTTGCTTACCTTCTCATGGTCTTCTCATTCCATTGACACCGGCAGAGCTAACCCTCCAACTAGGGCTCCCACTGCGGGTGGCCAACATCACTGGGCTGCCATGCTTGCCCCGATCAAATTCGAGAAATTCCTCGGCTACATCACAGGTTGGTTTACCATGATCGGCTGGCAGTGCGGGTTTGCCGCGAGTGCCTTTATTACCGGAACCATGATTCAAGGCACGGCGGTCCTGGCCCACTCCAAGTATGATGCCCTGCCGTGGCAGGGAACGTTGATTGTTTGGCTGGCTTTGCTGGTCGCAATGTTGGTGAACTTGGCTGGTGGAAAGCTTCTGCCCCGACTTGAGGCCGTCATCCTAGTTGTGCACGTCCTTGGATTCTTCGGCGTCATTATTCCCTTAGTGTACATGTCTGATCACGCGGCGCCCCTTGATGTTTTCCTTTCGTTCCAGAACGGTGGTGAATTTGCCACCCAGGAGCTGTCCTGGTTTGTTGGGATGACGAGCCTAGGCTTTGCGTTCGCTGGAGGCGATGCCGCTGTCCACGTAAGTGTTGAGTTGCTCGGAAGCTGTTCGATGGCCGTAGCTAACCATCTTTGAACTAGATGGCCGAGGAGATCACAAATGCGGCGCGCGTCGTCCCTCAGGCTCTCATGCTGAGTGTCAGTATCAACGGCTGCCTGGGGTTCGGCATGTTGATTGCGATGCTCTTCTGCGCCGGCGACCTGAAGTCCGCGCTGGAGTCACCCACGGGATACCCGTTCATGGCGATCTTCTTCCAAGCAACTAATTCGCTGCCGGGGACTTTGGCCATGATTTCGATTATCCTGATCATTTACTGCTGCGCGATCATGGGACTGCTGGCCGCCGCGTCCCGTCAGCTCTGGTCCTTTGCCCGAGACAGGGGTGTCCCCGGATGGAGGTTGTGGAGCAACGTAAGCAAATGAACAATGATTCTCTCTGCACAAGTCGTTCACTCAACTCATCGTCATCGTTTCTAGGTCTCTCCGTCCAACCATTTACCGATCTATGCTGTCATAGTTTCCGTCGCCCTCTCTACTCTCCTGGCCCTTATCAACATTGGCTCCAGTGTGGCTCTGGGAGACATCCTGTCTATGTCCGTGTCTGGCCTGTACCTGTCATACCTCACGATTTCTGTCCTCCTTCTCTTCCGCCGCGTCCGGGGAGACATTAGCCTCTACAACGACAACGAGGACGACATTATCAATATGCCTGGTTCAAAGCTGGTCTGGGGAACATTCCGTTGCCCTGGTGTCTTTGGAACTTTGGTGAATCTCTTTGCCGTCATCTATACAACTATAATCATTCTTTTCAGCTTCTGGCCCTCGAAAATGAACCCCGGGCTGAATGACATGGACTATAGCGTCGTCGGTATCGGCGGCTGCACCGTCCTTGCCACGCTGTATTACTTTGTGCGCGCCCGCAAGATTTACACTGGTCCCGTCGTGGAGACTTCGCACATGTCGATGTAACGCTTCCCGGGTGGCGTTGGAGGCTGAATGGAGAAGTCTGAGTACATAGATCTCTAAATGGGCCGAGGGATTCTCTTTACGCCCTTTTGCCATTTCAATTCTAATACAAATCTCGAGACCGCCCGTTCTTCAAAGGTTAGACACTGACGCCCTACGGAAACGGATAGTGGCCACCTCTGGCAAGTGGTGTTTTTATTAAATTTCAACGGCAGAAATCCCTAGTAACGTAATCGGTAAGCGAGTGACGCATTTTATACGAAGTAAAGCTTTGATTGATAAAGCCTATCGACGTAGTTCTTTCTCTATAGTAGGGGGTTTTAGGGTGAAATTCCGGCTTCATTCACTACCCCGGCTAGGTTGGTGTTTTTGGGGGGTTGTTTGGGATGTGGTTGTTTGGATGTCGAATATCAAGCTTTAAAATCACTCTCTCCGGTGAAAAAGGGACTAAACGGGCTGCTCCGAAGCTACTTTTAATATTCTTCGATTTAAAAGCTTTAGTTCGTGTAGTAGGGTATGCTTCGAGGAAATCAAGGTTGTTAGTATGATTTATCCCGTTCCGCATTTTGAATTCAATAAGCCGACCGTACGAACGTTGTAACACCGTAAAATAGCCGTTATCGAGAGGTCATAAAAGGTAAGAGAAGTGTGGGGGCATATAGATTAGTATGATTTTATTTATTTATAGATTTCGTCGAATTTCCCGGTTGCCCAGAGCTAGGTCTTACCAAGGAGAGTTTGATAAAGTTTCAGTCCTACAGATCAGCTTCAAATAAACCAAGAAATAGGAGATCGATTCTTGCTACCCGAGGCTCCGCGCTATCTCCTATATGTATGCCAACCCACCAGAAGTACAAGATGGTTTGACAGAGAAACCAGCCGTTTTGTTTGCCAGAGGTGACTTTCCACACACGGCTTCAACCTTCACGGCTGGTCATACCTGATGAATCAAAATTTGACTCTGTCCCACTAAAGCGTTCCTGCGTTATTTGTCGTCGGGGTTGTTCGTTTACCTTGTGTGCATATGCATATTTGTGTACATAACTCTCTGTGTTTCTGTGTCTTTTTTCTAGGGATTTTATGACAGTAATGCGTGTTACTGCTATTATTGAGTCCGTTCAAGAAACATAAATCTAGCTTTCTACCAAATTGCATATGCCAGCGCCGCTTCCGTACCCGCCTAAAAGAACACGGTCGTCATCCTGGAGGTAGGACTATGTGCATCGTGTCTGTGCCGCTGGGAAAGTGAGATACCAGCGAACAGAGCGTGCACTTTAGCAGCGTTTCATCGGCTGGAGCGCTATATTGCGATCCCGAAGAAACAGTGGCTAGGTGTATGTTCCTACGTCAAAGGCGGTGATCAGCAATGAAGCCTCAGCATGAGGAATATAAGCGTAGTTGTATATCATTTCATGTATTCCGTAGAGGAAGTAGCAATCGCCCTTCTTTGGAGTGACAATATTATAGAGGATGTCCCAAAGTCAAAGGACTCGAGCACGATGGTGGTGCCCTTGGAACAGGCCCGCCTACACATTTTCATCCTTGTCATGCAAAACTAGGAGTATTTTATCGGAGTGTTATGTGGCCCGGTAAGTACTGCGGACAGCGTATAAGGATTCACGATACTATGAGTGTTCCCGTAGGGGAGACAGGACATGGTAGCAAGGGGCTCTGGGAAAATGAAAATACGGCATTCTTGTTGGCTCAAGGTAATACGTCTGCTTGGATTTGATAGGATCGATGGTCGAAAGCAGGATAATCTTCGGGGCGAAGCGTACGCTTTGTTTTGACCTACACCCAAGTCAGGAGGTAATTTGTTTGACAGAGACCGTGGAATCACGAGGGCAGCTGACGATCATTAGCGGAACCGCAAATCATTTGGCCGCTTAGTTTGGACGACCCATGGAATCGCCTCCTCGGTGAGAGAATGCGTTCGTCATGAAGAATTCAGGCCCGGGCTGCTGCCCCACTTGCTTTCTAGGTTGCTCGTGATTAAGCCCTACAGCCCAAAAGAGAAGTCCAGAGAATTGGGGCAGAACCACCACAGTCTCGACCTGCTCATGTACGGGGAATTGGAACAGACCAGCAGTGTACTAGAAAGATTCTTTCTCGCTACAGTCGTAATCAAGATGCGGAGGGTGATTGAGATAAAGTTTAGGGGCCGCCGGCCCACAACCTCAACCCATTTCCGGCAGCCAATCGGTTCCTCGGTTTTAGTGCAAAAACCGGAGATATTTTTACATAAGCTCATGAGATCTGTCCATGATCGGATAAGTTTCCACAAGCTATCCGCTAGGGATATGGGACTGACGATTGAGGGGGTTGTGTCGGATTCAGAGAGTACAATCTCTACGGGAAAGCTTTATGCAGGACAGAAGACAGAGCTTCTAGAACATTCGACAGACCTGATAGACAAGGAGCAACTTGCCACTTGACAGGAGAATTATTCTCCTGTGACAGGAACCAGGAAAGCATAACCACGGATCGGGATTTAGCCTACCATTCTGTTGCCAAAATTCCGCGTGATATTCCAAATACCTCACCTGCCTGGACCGTACCTCGGCCGTACCCTCTACGCAACAAAGTCCTTTTCCATCAGACACTGACGGCCGTCAAGTTTGGGCTTGTGGATCGGCCTGGGACCTTTGCAAATCCTTCACTTCTTCTCCGGGCCATAAATAGAACCTCCTTGATCTAGTGTCCGGTGGGTCGTCGCTGGGATCTGCATCGCAGAACCGTACCTGCGTCTGTCTAAATTCGCGCATTGTGTTCGATTGGTCCGTCGGGCGCTATTTGTATCCAGAGTCTCATCAATGTGATAGTAGCGTTGCAATCTTGCGAGGGGGTGGCGATCACGCGAACCTAGCTCGTGGGCCTGGTTGCACACTTCACATGGTTGTCCTAGGCTCGGTTTCCTATGGAAACTTTCCAATAAGCTCTGGACTTTGTTTATGCCCTCCAAAGAAGGACAATCCTCATCCTGAGCTTGAGAGTATGTCAATATCTGTGCGGTAAGGGAGTAGAGATTCTAGTAAAAGCAACATTAGCTGGCTGCGAGTAGACAGGGAAGAAATAACATTCAGCGACGCGGGGCCAAGGATGAGCAGGATTGATTCGAGCGAGACCAAAGGATCCTCCGGCCAACCGCAGGTACAGTCCAGCGTTTCTGTCAACCAGAAATTTTCCAACCTATTATTTTGGCATCTGTTGAAGCACATCAACCCTCATGAAAGAGACGGTGACCGTGGCTAAACGGGCAGATGTAGGGTGCCACCGCTTGAGCGATTTAATTGCAAACTCAACAATATGTAGGAATCACATTTTTGCGGCGTTGCTTTCTTTCAACAGTTGATGAAAGCGGTTCACCATACTCAACGCAAGATTTGAGAGAAATGGTCCCAGGTCGAAACATGAATCTGCGGGCCACAAGGTGTCCAGACACCGTTTCAACGTCGTTCGACTTGCTTCAACGCCAACCAAAGGACAGTGATCTCTCTACCCTCGGCGCAATGGTTCCATGGTAGAGACTTGACCGAAAAGTTATAAAAGGGGCCGGATTCCCAGCCCAAAAAACTCAGGACTTCGGTCCTCACACTTTGATCCTCACACTTTGATGCATCGTAGTGTCCCTCTCTTGCCTGCGGGCTCGAGAGTTTCCGTGACCACGGCTGTCGCTGCCACGAGCCCAGCGATGTAAGACTGTGCTCCCTCGCTGCCATGAGCCCCGCGAGCGTAAAAAGGTGCTTCGCAGGATAGGTCTGCGTGAACAACAATCCTCGCAGGGAGGTGCTGCGTCAACAAGACTACCTCGCAGGATAGGTCTGCGTTAACAACAATCCTCGCAGGGGGTGCTGCGTCAACAAGACTACCTCGCAGGGGGGTGCTGTGATGACAAGTGAGACCCGCAGGAGACCGCTGCGTTAACAAGTTCTCTGCAGGAGACCGCTGCATTACCAAGTTCTCCGCAGCCTAGGTCCTGCGTCAACAAAGCGCCTCGCAGGGACATCTGCGACACCAAGAGTCTCCGCAGGGACATCTGCGACAACAAGAGCCTCCGCAGGATGGGCTCTGCGTCAACAAGTGTGCCTCGCAGGATGGGCTCTGCGTGATCAAGTGTGCTTCGCAGGATGGGCTCTGCGTCAACAAGTGTGCCTCGCAGGATGGGCTCTGCGTGATCAAGTGTGCTTCGCAGGATGGGCTCTGCGTCAACAAGTGTGCTTCGCAGGATGGGCTCTGCGTCAACAAGTGTGCTTCGCAGGATGGGCTCTGCGTCAACAAGTGTGCTTCGCAGGATGGGCTCTGCGTGATCAAGTGTGCCTCGCAGGATGGGCTCTGCGTCAACAAGTGTGCTTCGCAGGATGGGCTCTGCGTCAACAAGTGTGCTTCGCAGGATGGGCTCTGCGTGATCAAGTGTGCCTCGCAGGATGGGCTCTGCGTCAACAAGTGTGCTTCGCAGGATAGGTCTGCGTCAACAATAATCCTCGCAGGGAGGTGCTGCGTCAACAAGACTACCTCGCAGGGGGACGCTGTGATGACAAGTGAGACCCGCAGGAGACCGCTGCGTTAACAAGTTCTCTGCAGGAGACCGCTGCATTACCAAGTTCTCCGCAGCCTAGGTCCTGCGTCAACAAAGCGCCTCGCAGGGACATCTGCGACAACAAGAGTCTCCGCAGGATGGGCTCTGCGTCAACAAGTGTGCCTCGCAGGATGGGCTCTGCGAAACCAAGTACTCCAGACCATCCGTGACCACGGCTGTCGCTGCCACGAGCCCAGCGATGTAAGATTTGCGCTCCCTCACAGCCAATGAGCCCTGTGTATGTAAAAATGTGCTCCCTCACAGCCAATGAGCCCTGTGACTGTAAAAATGTGCTCCCTCACAGCCAATGAGCCCTGTGACTGTAAAAATGTGCTCCCTCGCTGCCCTGAGCCCCGTGAGTGTAAGAGTGTGCTCCCTCGCTGCCCTGAGCCCCGCGAGTGTAAAAATGTGCTTCGCAGGACGAGCTCTGCGTCAACAAACGTGCTTTGCAGGGGATTGCTGCGTTAACAAGCCCTCTAGCAATGTGCAGGCACCTCTTCGTGGTGTTAGAGACCAGTATTCGATATTCAACAGTATTCGAAGAAGCAAAGACCTGCCCAACCTCCTCATAGTCTGTTTCTTTTTCCGAAGGATCATCATTGGATAGATAGAATGAGCCCTAGATAGATCGTCCCAAATTCAATGGCCAACATTATATAACAACGAAAGTGTCATTTTTATCAAAGGGGAGGTTCCCAAATGTTCTGCACTGATGGTTTGCGGTCCGATAGTCCTTTCGCGTAGTGAAATTGACACCCTTCATTCAGGCGTAGGGCAAACATGTTGGTGAGAATTAGTGAGAGTGTTGATGTGTTGACGTGTCGATGCGCGGATGCGTTGATGTGTTGATGTGTTGATGTTGATGTCTGATGTTGATGTTTGATGCTGATGTTCGATGTTGATGTTGATGTTGATGTTTGATGTTTGATGTTGATGTTTGATGTTGATGTTTGATGTTGATGTTTGATGTTGATGTTTGATGTTGATGTTTGATGTTGATGTTTGATGTTGATGTTTGATGTTGATGTATGATGTTGATGTGGTGAATGGTCGGGCGGTGAAGGGAGTGCTGGTCACCGTCTCACAGAGGCAACGCGGTCTCTTGCCATAACTTCAAGTGCTTTTTTTTTTTTTTATCCTGCAAAGCAATTTTGATCCCTGTTGGTCACACCTTGACTATGGCCTCGAAATAATTGTGCAACTCTGATCACGCAATATACTGTACACTCAAGATCAGAACTAGGAAGTGTAGAGCCATGTGATGTATTTCGTAAATCCGAATCACGGATTCAATCCAAGATGATTATGCGATAGGCTCAGTTTCTTGCGTCACGAAAAAATTGCTTGAAATGACTATTGCTAGTCACTCGAACCTATTCTACACTAGAATGCCTACATCATAGAGCGACCACGAGAGTGAGAGTTTCGTTCTCTCGAGGTTAACATGTCATTGGTAGCTTTGGCTCTGGAATATCTGATCCGCTCCTTCTACATGTAGGAGCCGTCGCAACTCTGTGAATAATATCCCGCCAGTAAATTGAACCAGTCTTTCGTAGAAGTCCACTACAGCGATGAAGAAACGGTCGTTACCTTCTGTGAGGCTTATTCCCCACTACATGCGATAAATCACGCGCCGCTGCTGATATAGCATGATTAAATTCCGATCGGGGTCCAACGAGCTATCTGGAATCAGAACCGGTAAAGACACTCTCCACGATCACCGCTCAGGACCTGGTGATATCTGTACAGGGGTGTTCTAACCCACGTGTGACCCTAGCAGGCATCCGCTCCAACTGCTCCCCAAGCAAATATAACATGAGCGCTTATTGGGCTAGACAATTCAGTATAGGCTGTACAGGATATTCAGAGGTCCTAGAACCCGAGGGCTCTTGTGATTCTGTTACAGACATCAAACCCACCTTCACGGTGAATTGCTCGAACAGTGATATGCCAGATATCGTCTTGGGCGCGGAGAAATACATCATAGATGGTCAAAGCACAGTGAGCTCAGAGACGTAGAGGAATCGGTGATTTGCTGGCAAGACGTGCTTGCGCCTCCAATTGCGATATGTTAGACGACGGCCTCAATGGACGAAGGATACTGGATAACTTGACTGACCTCCAGCTGCTCTGACATTCAAGGTGTATGGGCTTTGCACGTAGTGCTCGGGCTTGGATAGAAAAACACAGGCTTAGGAATGAAATCACCAAGCTTCTGTCTAACAGGGAAAAGCAAACAATCCTGATAGCATGCAGCTCCGTGTATGTCCGAGTGGTTCCCGCTCGCTCGAATATGTCGATAAGCTGAGCAACGAGGAGAGGAAGAGGAATCAGGGGGACTCTATCAGGCGTGGTTCTTGGGTCATGGGTCCTCTCAATCGTTTGGCCATCCTCGGTCTTGTCCATCGATTCGAAGCTGACTGGCTATTGTTAGTTGATTCGGGTAGAAATGACGGGACTTTTGCCTCACCTTCTCCATGCAAGCAGTCCCGACTAACAACCTCGCCAGTACGAAAATATGGCTCTAGCTAGACAAAGCATTGGCGTCTCCCGGTTTCTTAGGGGTTTCAGGCTCGGAAGACGCTAGATGCCATCTGAGGACAACGATGGTCACCCACAGGACGCCAGGGATCCAAGCCGCAAGTAGGCCATTCTATGAGAGGGTTCAAATGCCGGGAGACAGACACTGCTATGCGCTCCATTGAGTCTGCATCAGGTAGGCATACCAACGCATGATCTGATGAACCAAATCGACTGGGAGAAGGTCGAGGTAGCGACTCGTCGATGCCACCAGTAGTCATGTGGAAGAAACAAAGCATAGATGGTATTGGTGTAGGGGAGGTCGAGCAGATAAGAGATTTGCTCGCTTTGCATTCGGGTGATGGGAATCTGACGGCGTCTTCCTGTGGTGAGACCCGAGTCAGCAAGTGTTGATTCAGTTGGACAAGGTGTTGTACTTTACGCCGTTCGTGAAGAATCCGAGTGTATGCTTGAGACAGATAATCAACAATATTCGTGATCATACCTGCTTACCAACTAGATCACTGCCAAATCAGTTCTGCGATGCAGTCACCAATATACCATGTTGTATCCAGGTTCGTCACACTCTCCGGCTGTCGCTTCGAGAAGTCGCGCTGGATGAACCGACAAGTTCTCAACACGGCAAAGGCGCATGACGAACTCACGTGTGACAAAAAATTGTACAGTTGTATTAGGAGACAGCTTCGTGCAGACAGCGAGAGGTTGAGGCACTCCGCTGTTCATGGTGTGAAGGCGGTGAGGAAGGGGAAGACGCGATGGCGCGTCGGGCCCTGGGTCTTATCTGACTCGGCGGGAATAGGTTACTCGCCACAAGAAATGTCGCGGTTGGCGATGGGCTGGCTGCTCCTGCAATGGCATAGAGATGTCAGTGGTGTTTGTGTCTCCGGCAAAGAGTTGAGAAAAATCATCGGACCCGGCGCAGCAGGAGGCGTGATATTGCACTCACCTCGTCGTGGACAACGAACGTCTGGAGCTTATGCGTCCTGTTGTTTGCCCGCGGCCTTAGTTGCAGTATTTCACATAGGACATGTTGCATGGTTTGAAGTGATAGGGCCAGAAATGGCGTGTAAGCCATGACCCTGCGCGGAGCACTGACGGAGAGCTGGTTCGGACTCGGTCTGGTGCGCTGTCAACGGTTTCCTGTCCATCGTTAGCTTGTCGATCGGCAAGGCAATGCATGACTCACATGTTCTGAAAGACGACACGGGAAAGGGCACCGTGGCTGGTGTATATTGGATGGAATGCATGGATCTTTGTTTCGCACCGTCTTTGAATTCAGTCTAGTCTCGGATAGGGTCGCGCGGAGACAGACTTACCTCGACCGCTCTTCTGCATCGGTATATTCAGGTGCGGACAGTGGTCGGCTGCTATGGTGGACAGATGTTCGCATAGGTACTTTGACTAGCTAACCCAAATCTGCTTCTTGATCGGCTGGCATGAGTGACATAGTGGACCTGGTGGTCGTCGCATCTCACAAGCACTTTCTAGCTTGTCGGTCCACGATGTAGCTGTAGATGTCAATACAGTGAAATTCCAGTAGGTCAAAGGGAAGAACTTATCAGGAATCGAAGACCTGCTCGACTCTGCATAGCCAAGTGATGGTAATGGAGAACAAATTGCTGGGGGAAGAGGACGTATTTATAGGTTCTCGGCTCCTGTAGCACGCGGGCTCTACTAGAGAGCAAACATTGAACACGATGTCTATCCTAAGTGAGGCCTGTTGCAACCCATGCCTTCATTCTACCGCAACTATTAGCAGCGAAATTCGTGGTGCGATCTTAGATGCTCATCGGGAAAACATGCTGAAGTCATGTTGAAAATGAGTCAAAGAGAGTCAGTCGGTTAAGAAACGTTGGGTCACTGTTGAATCTACGGTCTTAATATTGAGGCAACGAAAGCTGTTCATTCTTTGATTTCACCAAGAGCGCTCACATTTTCATCCAAGGAACATGAAAATTTTCTGGCCTTGCTTTAGTGTTGATTGTCTGAGCTGTGTGTGGTTCTGCCCGTCTAGGCTGCGGAAAGCGTCAGGCCGCGGTCGCGTGGGCACGGGTACTCAGCCCGTCAACCCGTTGAAGCTTGGCCGTCCTTGTTGACGGGAGTCAACTTTTGAACTCGTGATCATGGTTGAGATAGATACCTTGTTATTTTTTCGATTTTCTTTTTCGGCCCTCTAGATTGTACTCTATTTACTTTTGGGATTTCTGAGCTCTCAAACGAATGTTGAAATGCGTTGTGATTGAATATATATCCGTTCATCACCAGAAGCCACTAATATGAGGCACATTCACGAACCATCAACACCACGAGATTGATCACCAGCACCGTCATTAAACGGACTGCTAACAGAGTGCTGAAATTGAAAAGCCGACCACGGCGATTGACTCTCATGGTAAAAACGAGACTGAGTACCTAGCCACCTATGTCTGCTAGCTAGTCTATAAAACCCTCCAAGAATTGGTGGACATGCTATTGCCCAGATACTCGACTTTCCTCTGCGATCAAGATGGATGCCCCTAACAGCACGCCAGAGCAGGAAAAAGAAGGAGAACAACAGCCCAGTGCATTGCCAATCGTTTGTGAAAAAGACAATTCGCAGGAAACTTCTGATCATGCACCAATGGTAAGTGGAACGACTCAGCTTCGAATGCTCTTGCTGACCATTACAGCCCTCTACATCTGAACAGGAAGCAGAAACAAGACATTCTTTGGCGACTGAGCCCTTTCAGCCTGTTCTGAAGGTGCTAGAAGACCTCGAACGCGACGATCCCAAATTCGCCTTTCCCGCGGCTCGACTTGTCGGGCTCTATCGACGCCTATGGGATTCGTGCGTGTCCAAACACATCGATGGCCAGAAGCTAGATCAGAGCAATCGTATCTTGGAGGAGGCTAGCAGACACCTGACTAAAGAGAGGGACGGACTTCAGCTTCGGCACGACAAGCAGCTGTCTCGGCTGCGCTTTTTCGGGCAGGCACTGGAATCATCTCGGGTTCGACTGACTCGCGTACTCGATGACTGGGATCACCCTTCCAGACTCAATCTACCAGGGTTCTTGGACAACGCAAGAGAAGAGTGAAGCATTGCCTGTTCATATTTGTCTTATGTCTTTTACAACGTGGAAAATAACCAACAATTTCACAATGAAGAGGATTATCGCATGCCAGGTTATGTCTTTTTAGTTGTTCACATTAAGAAGGCATATGATAGCCTTTGCGGAGTGTGTCAGCGGATAGTCCGGCCTGTTCTAGGTCACTTCTATTAATTCAATATATTATAGACAAAATACGGATCCAGTGACAATGTGGGCAGTATAGCTAGCGGAGGAAGCGTCGAATGAATCGGCCGTCTCGCATTGCATCGAAAGAGCTACTTGGGGTAGACGTCGCCAGCCCTAACAGACCACCCAACCTTCCCCTTGGAGACCGCTTCAACAATCTTTGTGGAGTATTGACGTCTTCAATTCTGCTCCGAATGGCCCTCAGGATGCAACCGTTCCTTGCTAGATCCAGCGATCTCTTCAGGCTGAAGTAATTTAGTCCGGGATTGACCACAAGTGCATCAACAATCGGGAAATGTCCACCCTTGACTGCCAACATCAATGGATCCTCAGAATATCGATTTCTGACGCTTACATCAATTCGATCATGGCGTAGCAGCGCCTGGACCATCTCCAAGTCACCGCCACGGGCAGCCATGCAGAGAGCAGTGTCGTGAGTTGCGATCGTGCTTTCATTGATGTTCAGACGTGCGTCTTGTTGCACTAAAAGTCGTACCACATCGAGATGGCCATGTGCAACCGCTCGACAAATAGGCGGATCTATTAAATCCATTCCATTAATCTCCACGCCCGCCATACTCAGTAGACAAGCAACCGTGTCCACACTTCCGTGCGATGCGGCAGCAGACATTGGAGAGTGGCCTGCAACACAGTGATTGAGATCTATTCCTGGCACCGCAAGCAGCTGCCGTAAAACTGCAGTGTCCAATCTGGCTGCCGCGTGATGAAGCGATGTAGAAGGCCCCTCGCGCCTCCCGTAGCCTCCGACGAAGTTGACATCGATGCCGTTCTCGGCCAGTAGCCTTTCGGTTATCTCGTCGTATGACAAGTACGTTGACAGCCAAAGAGGCGTATTGCCTTCTTTGTCTTTGCAGTCCACATTGGCACGAGGGTAACTCAGGAGCATATTGACCACTTCGAGGCGTCTGCTATGGACGGCGAGATGGAGCGGCGTATCACCATTCGGGCCGTGGGCGTCCAAGTTCAGACCCTTTTCTCCGAGAAGCCGTTTGACAACATCTACCGACCCATAGGATACTGCTTGGTGAAGAGGTAGCTCAGCCTCCTGTGATTGGGTACCAAGAAATACCTCGGCCATCGGATCGTTTGAAAAAATCATTTCCATCACTGGTCTATTGAAACGACGTGCCCGGTCCCATGGCGAGTGGCCCGAATCATCCTGTAGATCAGGGTCACTGCCTCTAGAAAGTAGCAGATGCAGAACCCTATTCGGCCTGCGAAGACTGCTAGGTGGAGCGACGTTCGGCCGTGTTTGTGCTTGATGTCCACCTGGACGTTGGGTTGATTTAAGAGACTTTTGACGGCGGAAAAGGTTCCGTAGTGGATAGCATACCACAGGGCGCTCTCCCGCGCTTGATTTTGAATGTTGATGTCTAGGTCTCGATGATTGAGCAAGAGTACGCGCACACCAGCGGAAGAGTGTTTCAGCGCCCGCATTAAAGGAGTTTTGCCTCGGTAAAATGCATTGATGTTGGCGTTGTGCCGGAGCAAAGCCTCCGCCAGACCAACGTTGTCGTATTTCACAGCCAGGTGCAACAGATTGCTGTTCTGATATTTGATGTTGTATTTCCAGATGCTTGGCTGCAGTTTAAAATCAAAGTCTTTGCATGATTTTGTGAGGGCAAATAATGCACTACCGTCCAAATACGACACAATCCACAGCAAAAGCTCGTTGGGCAGGTCTCTGATGTTTGGCTGTAATGTATTAGCTCATCGGTAAACTCCGTATGAACGAATTGAACAGACCATGATGGGACAGCGGATGGAGCAAACGAAATGTAGATAGGGGTGAGATAAGAGTTGTGAAAGTAGGATATCGGAGGCCTTTATATACTCACCTCAGCTAAATTCCGTGGTCAGCTCGGAGTGTAGTCTGTCACTTCGCTGAAAGGTGCGTAGTAGCAATCACACGGCAGCATCAAAGCCTTGACAACCATGTTTAGGCGGAGTTGGAGGACATCTGGAGCCTAGCTCCTGGGAACGCCAAGACTGTTCTGGTAGTGTGTCGATGGCATGGGAACTGAATCTATCTCTACGTACCCACATCTTGCATATAGCGCCATAAGAATAAATCACAACCTATCATGCACTTCGAAATTCTATAGGCAACCCAGAATTTAACCCAGCATTTGTCGACTATGCCGCCTACCGCAGTAGCCAAACTGTTCGCTAATGCGTGGTCACCGCGATGGACAGCCACAAGTGCAGCTGATTGCAGCAGTGGTCTGGAATGATATCCCTTCATGCAGGCCACTGATCGGCTGTATACGGCGCATACTGCGTGTAAATGCATTCTTCGACGTACCGACTGTTTGAAGGAAGTGTCCCATGCCAGCCACGCAGCCATGTAGGTAAGGAGCCCACGGCGATGGCATATAAAGCTGGCGAGGGAACGCCGCAGTGATTGCCCAACACCACCACAATCCGAAGCATTTTCTACCTTTGACGACCACCTCAATAACTACCATGCTGCCTTGGAATCCGTTTCTGGTTTGTGAGATAGAGGTCAGCCCCAATGGCGGTCCCGGCTCCTGTTGCGGGACGACGAAAAGAGGCGAGCCGTGCAAAAACTCGATCAAAGTTGAAGACACCAAGATCGGCCATCAAAAGTTGACCAGTCTCGCCAGAGAGCCATTTGACTTGTCATCGTTGCAGTCGAAACTCTGTGATGTCGCCAGAGACTTCCTCTGCGCGAGATGGCACCGACAACGGCAGGCCGACCAAGTTGGCCAGCAGTGGTATGAAGCCGCCGTCCGCAACCAGACGCGAGTATCACATGGCTCCAGAATGGCTTCTCCATCAGCCATTGGACATCGGGGCCAGCGTCAGACGTCGTCAGCCTCCAGGCGACGCCCTGCATCAGACAACACTGGCCCGTCACCTCGCGGGCTCAGACAAGACCCGCCGGTGCGCCTGTCAACAAACCCCGAGCCAGTGCAGCCATTCAATCCATTTGTGACTTCGGCAATGCTGCGGACGAACAGTGTTCCATGGCGCGTTTCGCCGGCCCAACCGGCTATTCTGGCGTCGGTCGCTAATATCTGGGCGGGTTTCCAAGAATTGACGCTCCAGAGTCTCACCCCGAGTGAAGAGGTCGACATCATCCACTGTGTTTTCTGCCTGACCGAGGATGAAGACCATGCAAATGAGTGCGTGATCTTGCGCTGCCATCAGTGCCGAGCGCTCTCTCATCTATCTTGCGTGGAAGAGTGGTTGGAAAGGCGAGATACAGGCTTTAGCACCTCCTGCTGTGTGTGGTAAGTTTGGATGACCTTTTTTCTGCAACGACCAGGATACTGATGACTACAGTCGAAATGAAGGTGCCCTAGACGCCTTGATTCGCCCTTTACCAATCCCCTCATCGGATGCCGAAATACATTCCGTTTTGACAGCAAGTGGATCGTCTCCCGATGGAGAACCTGCCACCCTCGGGATCTTATCATCAAACGATCCTCAAAGTCAGCCGCGTCAGCGGTCAGTGGGATCCCCAGGTGTTTCAGTCGAAGAGAGTGGCCACCGTCGCTCAGCCAGACTAGCAGGAACTCATCTACCGCGAGGACCTTCTACCTCTGCACCGCTTCGCTGGTCGGCACGACTGAATTCCACTCAGCGTAGGTGATCACAGGTTACAGCCGAGTATGACGGAAAACGCGAAAAGCGATCACACGCGAGTACACGTGACCAGACACCGGTGGAGCCGTGTCACGTGAAGGCGGGGATTGTTGGCAGAAAAGCCATAGGCAAGAGACTGACAAACTCTCGTGCTTGTTAACTTATTCTGGGAATCAATACGTTGCCCCTGGGAACCTCAAAAGCATTTCTAGGGGCTGTTTATCCCCTAGGAAATGCTGTTTAGCTCCTGGGGCTATTTCTAATCTCTAGGGAAAATGAGATCTACCCCTGGAATCTTCACTTTACGTTCCTGACTGAGTACGACACTGGCTCTGGGAATACATTGACCAGATCTGGGAGCTGTGGAGCCCCTGGGAGCTTACTTTAGGATCCTAGAGTCAATAGCTTGCCTTCCGAGATCGCCTAAAGCCCTCACAAAACACCTTCACCGGACCTGCGCAAAATTCTGCGTCATTCGGTCACTCCTAGAAGGTCAAATCATCGCTCCAGGAACCAAGCAAATCGTCAACAGGAACGCGGCTTTGATTCCCCGTGGTGGGGATAGCAGACCCCAGAAGCTACATCGGGTTTCCTGGGGGCTACGTGGCTCCTAGAAGCTGCTTCTTTGCTCCCAGAAACGTTTCAGAGGCTTCCGGGAGCAAGCGAACTCCCAGGACCAAGATGTGTGTTCCTGGCACTGATAGGGCCGTCTGTGAGGGTCTCACGTATCCGTAGATGAGGACAGCGTATTCAGATCAGTAATCAATATTAAATAAAGCTATAGTCGACTCTAGATACAAGACGTAGCGCGAGGAAGCAAAAGAAAGGTAGCTTCCTCGCGTTCAGGGGAACCCATGTACACCATGTGGGTCCCGCACAGATCATGTCTCTATCCGTTCCGTATGCTTCATGTATATTGTCAGAGATCGAGCATAGCCGTGTCACGGGACGACCCCCCACCCTCTCGGGTAGGGGGTGTCCCTCAGCCATAATGCAATTCTCAGCCATAATGCAAATTCTCTACTTTTTCAACTTTACGCGTATTCCTACCCACCAAAAATGCCTAAAAAACCTCGTGATGAAGAGGATCTGCTAGCTAAGGCATTACATGCTTATACTACGCGAGAATTTTCATCCCTACGTAAGGCTGCGGACCATTATCGCGTGTCTTATTCGAAGCTTCGCGGTCGCAAAAACGGACAGACATCTCTCTCCGGCTGTCGCTTCGAGAAGTCGCGCTGGATAAACCGACAAGTTCTCAACACGGCAAAGGCGCATGACGAACTCACGTGTGACAAAAAATTGTACAGTTGTATTAGGAGACAGCTTCGTGCAGACAGCGAGAGGTTGAGGCACTCCGCTGTTCATGGTGTGAAGGCGGTGAGGAAGGGGAAGACGCGATGGCGCGTCAGGCCCTGGGTCTTATCTGACTCGGCGGGAATAAGTTACTCGCCACAAGAAATGTCGCGGTTGGCGATGGGCTGGCTGCTCCTGCAATGGCATAGAGATGTCAGTGGTGTTTGTGTTTCCGGCACAGAGTTGGCACAAATCATCGGACCCGGCGCAGCAGGAGGCGTGATATTGCACTCACCTCGGCGTGCACAACGAACGTCTGGGGCTTATGCATCCTGCTGTTTGCCCGCGGCCTTAGTTTGCAGTATTTCACATAGGACATGTTGCATGGTTTGAAGTGATAGGGCCAGAAATGGCGTGTAAGCCATGACCCTGCGCGGAGCACTGACGGAGAGCTGGTTCGGACTCAGTCTGGTGCGCTGTCAACGGTTTCCTGTCCATCGTTAGCTTGTCGATCGGCGAAGCAATGCTTGACTCACATGTTCTGAAAGACGACACGGGAAAGGGCACCGTGGCTGGTGTATATTGGATGGAATGCATGGATCTTTGTTTCGCACCGTCTTTGAAGTCAGTCTAGTCTCGGATAGGGTCGCGCGGAGACAGACTTACCTCGACCGCTCTTCTGCATCGATATATTCAGGAGCGGACAGTGGTCGGCTGCTATGGTGGACAGATGTTCGCATAGATACTTTGACTAGCTAACCCAAATCTGCTTCTTGATCGGCTGGCATGAGTGACATAGTGGACCTGGTGGTCGTCGCGTCTCAAGCACTTTCTAGCTTGTCTGTCCACGATGTAACTATAGATGTCAATACAGTGAAATTCCAGTAGGTCAAAGGGGAGAACTTATCAGGAATCGAAGAATTGCTCGACTCTGCATAGCCAAGTGATGGTAATGGAGAACAAATTGCTGGGGGAAGAGGACGTATTTATAGGTTCTCGGCTCCTGTAGCACGCGGGCTCTACTAGAGAGCAAACGTTGAACACGATGTCTATCCTAAGTGAGGCCTGTTGCAACCCATGCCTTCATTCTACCGCAACTATTAGCAGCGAAATTCGTGGTGCGATCTTAGATGCTCATCGAGAAAACAAGCTAAAGTCATGTTGAAAATGAGTCAAAGTGAGTCGGTTAAGAAACGTTGGGCCACTGTTGAATCTACGGTCTTAATATTGAGGCAACGGAAGCTGTGCATTCTTTGATTTTAGCAAGAGCGTTCACATATTCATCCAAGGAACATGAGAATTTTCTGGCCTCGCTTGAGTGTTGATTGTCTGAGCTGTGTGTGGTTCTGTCCGTCTAGGCAGCGGAAAGCGTCAGGCCGCGGTCGCGCGAGCGCGGGTACTCAACCCATCACCCGTTGACGCTTGGTCGTTTTTGTTGACGGGAGTCAACTTTTGAACTTGCGATCATGGTTGAGATAGATATCTTGTTTTTACGATTTTCTTTTTCAGTCCCCTAGATTATACTCTATTTACTTTTGGGATTTCTGAGCTCTCAAACGAATGTTGAAATGCGTTGTGATTGAATATATACAGTCAACTCTCGCTTATACCACGGTGGGATATTGCACATTCTTGATAATAACACATCCCTTGCTTGGATGGCCCCTTCATTCCAGTTTTTTCCATATAAATTGACAGAATATAACACATTTTGTTTTACCACACTTTCTTCCTCTCAAATCTGCTTAGTCAGCGCAATCAACCAATCAGAATGCCTCAATCTACAAGCTCTCCTACCCTCCCGACCCCACCCAAGCGCGTCAGAATGGGACCAAAGCGTACCAAATTGGGTATATCAGACGCGCAGAACCAGGCACTACGGGCATTTTGGTCTAATACTAGCCCAAAGCCCACGCAGACTGCATGTGCTAAGTGGTTTGAGGACCAATTCAAACAAGTGATTGACCGGTCAACCATATCAAGGATCCTTTCATCCAAATACAATTATCTTGATACGGGCCCTGCAGGGGCAAACAAACGATCTTCATCCTCTCATTGGCCATTATTGGACCAAAAGCTATATGACTGGGCAGATAACCAAATTGGCAATGGAATACCAATAAATGGCCCTTTGATCCAAACTAAAGCAGCTGAGCTTTGGAGACAAATACCGGAATACAAAGATCGGACCAAACCTCAATTCTCTGAGGGTTGGTTAACTCGCTTCAAACAACGCCACTCTCTTCAATATCATACTTTCCACGGAGAAGCTGCCTCAGTCCCATCCTCGGTACATGATCAGATCAAAAGCACCAAATCGATTTGCAATCAATTCAAACCGTCCGAAATCTACAATATGGATGAAACTGGCCTATTTTGGCGACGTATGCCAAATGGTGGTCTTTCAAAGGGAAAAATTGCTGGCAAAAAGCTTGATAAAACACGAATCACTATTGTTGTTGCATCAAATGCGGATGGTTCCGATCGAGTCCCTTTATGGTTGATTGGCACAGCAAAAACCCCTCGCGCACTCCGGGGGTTAATTTCCGAGCTCTGGGATGTGTTTGGCGTCACAACAAGGCAGCATGGATGCGTCATGACATTATGGAGGACTGGTTGCGATCTTTCTATGGGCGTATTCCCTTAGATAAGAAAGCTTTGCTCCTTTTAGACAATGCTTCACCACATGTTATTGGACTCCAGCGAGCGCCACCACCACCCCGGATTACGGTTGTTTTTTTGCCAGCAAACGCAACTTCAATTTATCAACCCTTGGACCAAGGTATTATCCAAAACTTGAAGCACCATTATCGGAAGAAATGGATGCGCTATATGATTGCTTTTCTTGATCGTGGGATAGACCCAAAACAAAGAATGAGCATTTATTATACTGTTACCTGGGTAACGCAAGTTTGGAGAACAAGTGTATCAGACCAAACGATTATCAATTGCTTTAAACAAAGTACTTTGATTAGTCCAAAGTCTATACCTATACCTGAGTCCGCGCCCGAGTCCGCACCTGAGTCTGCACTATTTTCCGAGCCCGGATTGAGTGATGAGATTGAAAGTCTATATAATCAAGCAATTGATAAGCTTGGTGATAAAGATATTGTGCCATTTGACGAGTTTTTGAACCCTTCGGACGAAGACATGTTAGAAGATGGGACTGAAGGGCGAGATGAGACCAATGAGCAAGATATATATATTGCCCCAACAACCTCAGAAATTCAGGATATTGACATTGATGGGCCCCCACCTGAGCTTCTGTCTAATTCTGCTATATTGGACAGCCTCCAGGATATCCTACTATGGGTTTGTAGCAAAGAAAAGGGTACCTCGGACCATATTAGACAAATTGAGAGCTTAATCAGCGACTTTGGCAGGATTCAGATTGATGAGAAACGTCAGGTGACTTTGGATCAGATGATGGGATGGAAGACTAAATAGGTATTAGGGCTTAGAGTTAGCTTGTCAAATATTATGTCATCCTCTCACCAAAACACAACTCAATTATACCACGTAATTTGGCTTGGATAGTATGCTGTGGTATAAGCGAGAGTTGACTGTATCTCCTGGACTGTTCATCACCGGAAGCCACTAATATGAGGCACATTCACCAACCATCAACACCACGAGACTGATCACCAGCACCATCATTAAACGGACTGCTAACAGAGTGCTGAGATTGAAAAGCGATTGAAAAGCTGACTACGCTGATTAACTTTCATGGTGAAATGAGACTGAGTACCTAGCCACCGATGTCCTCTAGTCTATAAAAGCCTCCAAGAATTAGTGGACATACTATTGCCCAGATACTCGACTTTCCCCTGCGATTAAGATGGATGCCCCTAATAGCACGCCAGACCAGGAAAGAGAAGGAGAACAACAGCCCAGTGCATTGCCAATCGTTTCTGAAAAAGAGAATTCGCAGGAGGCTTCTGATCATGTCCCTCCACTGGTAAGTAAAGCGACTCAGCTTCCAATGCTCTTGCTGACCGTCGCAGCTCTCTCCCTCGCAACAGGAAGCAGAAACAAGACATGCCTTGGCGACTGAGCCCTTTCAACCTATTTTGAAGGCGCTAGCAGACCTCGAACGCGACGATCCCAAGTCCGCCTTTCCAGCAGGTCGAATTGTCGGACTGTATCGACGCCTATGGGAGTCGTGCGTGTCCAAACACATCGATGGCCAGAACCTAGACCAGAGCAATCAAATCTTGAAGGAAGCTAGCACACACCTGACTCAAGAAAGGGACGGACTTCAGCTGCGCCACGACAAGCAGCTGTCTCGGCTGCGCTTCTTTGAGCAGGCACTGGAATCATCTCGGGGTCGATTGACTAGGATCCTCGATGGCTGGGATCACCCTTGCAGACTCAATCTACCAGGGTTCTTGGACAACGCAAGAGAAGAGTGAAGCATTGCACATTTATATCTGTCCTATGTCTTACTTTAACAACTTGGAGATAATACGACAGAGCCGCAATTGAAAAAGAATTACCGCATGGAAGCATTCTATATTTGGCACGTATTTACAGAAGAAGGGCATGAATAGCCGTCGAGGAATGCGGTAAAGGCTCCATACTAGGCGATAGGGTCATGCGGAAGCTAATGGCTATTTCACCAATCCTATGTCGGGCGACTGTGTCTAGCAACTGCCTGCCTGCGTACCCGACACAGATTCCCCAGGGCCGTTTCAACCCAGGGAAACAAAGAATATATGCTCCCCTATATTCTCGCCAGATGTCGAACCAAACCGAGCTAGTCGACGCTCTATCTATTGCACCTCTTCGGGAAAAAAAAGCGAACGCTGACATGTAGAAATTATTGCTAGCCTGAGTAGAAATGAACGGAGAATCTGGACCCGTCCACTTGAAGCCGGAGAGATTGTCGTCATTGGGTTTAAAAAACATTCATTCAAGGGAGACCCCCGGCGCCATATTCTGCAGGCTCGGTTTCATCCTAGATAATATGTCGCGGATCCAGATCCGTGGCAAGACATGAGGGCGTTGTCGATATACCAGAAGACTTCTGCCAGATAGCCTGAAGGTCAAGATCGAAATCACAGTCACTAATTTTAGCACAAAACATGCATTGAAGAAACATGTACGGACAATACTCGCTCATTTCGTCCATTTCAATTCAGGATCTGCTGGTGGGAAATTACAGAAGTGTGTAAAGTAGCATTTAACGGGTTGGGAGGGACAAGATGCCGCAAGCTGAGCAGAGATCGTATTTATCTTCAATTATAGAAGACCAGGCCACGTTAGGAGGGCTTTACGGCAGATCCTAAGATCTTGAAAACCAAGCGCTGGAAATATCAACAGCTGTGGAACGTTGACACTTCGTTACAGAACCCAATTAATTTCATCCGCAATTGCATTCGCATTCTCTATAATCAGCGAAAATAACTGGTACAGAGCACCAATACATAGCAGTAATATCCAAACGTGTCCTTATCCATGAGCTCCAAACAAAACTGAGACCTTATCAATTCCCATCAACGTGATAGGCTTGAGGATCGCTCGCTTGCAAGGCTGAAATCACACCGTTACAAAGGGCCTGAACTGCTCGTTTCCGATCCCACAATACCAATTTCTGTTCCTCGCAAAGCTGCAGAAGGATGTCACTGTCGCTTGCTAGCCACTCATTCAACTCTTGAAGCTGTCGCTGCTCATCCTCAAGTCGCATCTTCTCGGCAGATTTGACCACGTAGCATTCCCATAGGCAAAAGTACAAGTCGAGCAGTTTCAGGGCTGGCGTAGCGAGGGTGTCATTGTATTGTAGAATTTTCATAAACTCCGCCGTCAGGGCACCAGGTGTCACTGGGATCTGCAGAGTATTAGTGTTTCTGTTCATTTCCTGCGGAAGAGGTATGACCGACCTTGGGTTCGACGATTGTGCCGTTTGAAGATTCTTGTGTGTGGTTTTCCAACTTGGAATCATCTTCTCCATCTTGGGATACCAGACGCTGTCTCTTGGCTGGCCGGTCAATTGGGGAAGGCGAGGTGGGATGGTCCATCGTGGCTGTGGAAATGAAATGGAGGAAAAGTTCTGCTCGAGAGCCCTTTATAGACCGGCAAAGTCACACCAAGGCTGCTGTGATTGCACTCATAACCCCTCGGGTCTGGTTTTCAACAGCGTTGAATAATTCAGTAAAGAGTTACCTCAACTGTTGATGCTCGATCTCACCTGTTGTTCACCCAAATACTCAGTTATATGAAGAATTGGACGACAGGTGAAGCCTTACAACATACATTGCAGATGATATCCCTAATGGTGTCCTGCAAGTGTATTCCTGATGCATTAGATTTTAAATCTAGTAGAGTTCGTTGAAGTTAATTGTAACGTTATTGTGACTGCGAACCATCTGAACGACGGTGATGCAGATTTCGATTTCAGATAGCGCTTCACATCACGAGAAGTTACCTAAATTAAATATCACTCGCTTTTACAGACCACGGCCCATGTGTCTCCCTGGCAACGGCGCCAAAATCGTTTGACCGGAGTTATCGTCTTTTATCCGGTTCCCAATGATCCTTTGGATGTAATAGTCACTTCCCAACTCTAAAGATCTCCTCAAACTACCATATTATCAGTCTTCTACACACTACAAGCGCAAATACAATTGGGACTTATCAAAAAAATGTTAACTTCTTGTTTCCCAAAGCTTGAGCGAAAGCTTCAAAACTCATTCAAGATCTTTTCTCCCAGTCGATCAAAATATCTCCCAGATATCCCTGCCACCGCTTCTGAATCCGAACGCACGCGGCGATCAGCTGCCCCATCCCCAGAGGTGTCCCCAACAAACATAAAAAACCATGAAAAAGAAACAACAGACACCCCGATTGACTGCAATCCATCACCACAGAGCGTCACAAACCAGAGTCAAGCTCAACTCATCATCTAACTCAGATCCCGCGAGGAGAGTAGCAGGCGGGGCGGGTGGGTTTTGAAAAAGCAAAAGTTTTCGGGTGGCCACTTCCGTGGGAAACATGCGACAGTTGCCAGAGAACGTCAATCAACTTTCTTTATCGGAGAACACCGTGCTTATCACTGGAGGCATGTAACGGATACAGCTCAACTGAAGGGGTTTCTCGTCTTGAGAAGATCCGGACGACGGATTTTCACGGCTCCGGCCAACCTAAGCACCGCTCGATTTGCCTCTTCGGGCAGTCTTTCCTTGTGTTTGAGAATGCTTCATTGGGGAACACGGCCATGTCAACGCTGTAGGGCATGCTGCTTGGCCACGCATGTACCAATAGAGGCGAATCATGAATTTCCGATTGACCCATGACATCTTTGGCTTGATCCAGGCGAGCATCTAACAAACGCAAAATTTGGTCGGCCCACACCTTTCGTCGAGAGCTATGGCGTCTGCACTCAAAACAAAAAAGTTGCTTTGCAGCCAAAGATAATCTTTGCGCTAAAGGATATGCGAAAGAAGAGTTCTGGGAGAGCTGAAAGCACAATACTCCATTTATCCGGGAATCAATCGGCACGGTGTTTTGACAGTGATCCCATATGCACCGCTCACGGTGCAGGGGATCGCCCAATGCTTGGCCCAATACCCGTTGGAGATGAGTAGGATTCCAGGCCATGATGAGGAATAGCTGTAAATGCCTCGGGGTGATTGTGAGATCTGGGGTGTAATCTTCCGTTTGGAGAGTTCTATTCTCGAGTGGTATCTGTGATCAAGTAGGAAGAGTGCAATATATAGATGCTTGAGAAAGCACGTAGTGGGACTTTATTCTCGCTGGGCCCTTACATGCCTGAGCATGAAGTCTGGGCTTATTTGGCGATCGAAATTTCTCGTCTCATTCCTGGGAGCTCTAGTCGCATTGTTCAAGGTTATACATGAAGCATACTCGATGCGTGGAGAAATGATATGCGGGACACGCATCCTGGCTCCCTTGAACGCGAGGAAGCAGAAGCGGCTTTCTCGCCCTACATTTTGTAGTTAGAGTCAACTATATTTGTTCTTAACATTGATAGTTCATCTTGAAACACCATCCACCTCTATGTATACGTGAGACCCTCACGAGACAAGGGAGATCCCAGGACTAATATGTGGATTCCCACTGGCCGATACAGCCGCCAACAAAAATATCAATGGATCAATAACGTCCTGCAAGCTTCGTACAATTTCCTGGCTATGTAATTCCTGGATGCCTCACATGTTTCCGAAGTCAGCTTTGTAAAGTCCCTACACATACTGTACAACGGTTGACGAAAAAAATTTATACACAGGTGATCGACAGCCAACATGTCTTTTGCACCAAGCAACTCCAGGATGAGCTTTAACGTGACGACACTGCTGTAACATCGGCCATGATCGGTTGGCTAGTCAAATCAAAAGATGGAAACGCATTAAATTCAGTCAATCAATCTAATCCTTGAGCGGTCTTAGCAATTCTGTAGTGTGTGGCTTTCGGTGCGGCTGAATGGTGAGGCAATATCAGACCCCGAGGCGTCGGAAATACAACTCCCTTCCACACGTTCCTATTCATGACCAACTATGATCTGGCAGCCATGTTGCTCCTGGGAATCTCCTTCAAATCAATTAGTGGCTCGGGCTGCATGTGGATACGGATATCCTGGGTCCCATCGTCGCGTGGGTGTATGTACCGCGATTGAGGCAACATATTGACGTTCACAGTGCTCCTAGGAGCAGGTGCTGATAAGGCTAACCCGCGAAAAGATAACTGTGAATATACTTTTCAAAGTTGACATGACCGCTTCTGCCCACAATATTTAAAGGTCGTGATTGTCCTTATGGTCAATTCCCTCAAGTTTTTCGTTCCCTACAAGATCTTGTCATTACAATACCCATACTAGGGGAACCAAACAATTATGGATTACAAATTGTCACGGGTATCGAACAGGCCCATTACCCCAGACACAGAAGGTCAAAACGGACATACAAGGCAAGCTGGTATCATCCTTCTAGATCCCCTTTCTCGAGGAATTCATTGGCTAACAAACCTGTTTCATGGAGGCAATGAATCGGATGAAAACTTCCGACGGGTCGTCGGCCAATTCATCCACGGGGATCGCGGCAACGCAAGCCAGATTTTCCAACCGTCCGTTGACCGGTCCCTGCTTGACTCTGTAGCTACATCTCTTGCTACCTCTATTGCTAGCTCAAGGGACTCTACATCGCCTCATAGCGACATGAAGGCTGAAACTCAAGACCTATCCCCTCCGGAAGGGAAAAAGAGAGCAGCCAAATCCTCGACCCTCTCACGAAAACTGGCAACGCAAGAGATGCAACGAAAGAGACGTCTAAGCGCTACAGCAATCAGTACAAACATGGTAAACGATACGATTCAATACCTACAAGCGGTATCTGATCACATCTCAGCTTCCGACACCATTTCATCCAGGGAGTGGGCCACGATGCACCTCGCCACACAACTGCTACTGAGCAGGTACGAAGAGATTATCGTGAGGGAAGAAGTGGAAATACATGCTGTGTCCGACTTTTGTTCTGCACAGACACAGCCAGAAGAAAAGTGCCGGAGGTGTGCTGCTGCGGATGAGGAACGGCTTTATGATTGAGAAGCTCCTCGTACTTCTTAGCTATCCTTGGTAGCATGACTAGCCATTGCAACGGGTTGGACATGTAACTCAGAATTGTTGATTGAGAATCTACTAAGTCTCAGATCCATCAGTCCATGGAATATGGGATCACCAGGTACGACGATGGGTTGAACAATTTATTGTAGAAAATGTAGTCCTCTCAGTAAGGCCGAGTAATTACAATACTCGATCGATAATAACCAATAGGGATAGAGGCAACAGAAAAATGCCGTACCCTATGGTCTGACATATCTGAAGCCTTGATACTTGAAAGCAGACAGCATCACACCCTCAATGTTTCGGTCATACAAAATCTAGATGTCGTTCGAGGATAACAACCCTTAGCATTTAGTACTGCTATGGGCCAAAGAATCCCTGAGGTAGTTAATTTAGAGGCCAATATACTCAGCAGTCAGGCCATGTGTCGATTCGTGTGAAACTATACCTCAGTTGACTCAAGGCGCCATGTTAATGAGGGCTGAACAGCTGATCATCGGTCGTAACACGCAATATGTGCCGGTGATAGTGTTAGGTGGAAACCGTGGTTCGACAGCCTCATCTTATGGCAGTCGATCATAGCGGCGATCTCCTATCTTTGAGCAGAGAAAACAAGAAAACATTCAAATTATCGAAAAAGACATCGGGGTTCCGTATAATACGAATTCGTATCACTGCGTGTATAAATAAATAGGATCACACTTCCCTTTGGATGCTTGCGCTGATCAAACTGGAAGTAATACATTTCTCACATCATGTCAACCAAGCCATACACAGAGAACATGATATGTGACCTTGACACTATCAAAGCCCAATTCCAGCTCCCCACCTCAATGTTGGGACCCACCACCTGCGAGGCTCAAACGGCTGCCGCCACGAAAGCTGCCCGACTGCGCCGCCATAGTCAATCGAAGGTTGTCACTGGGTCTCGTAAGAGCCTTTGCCTACCACGCTTGTGCGGCGTTGGAGATATTGCGTCCGTCTTGATTGTAAGACAAGAGTCGCCATGGGATACCTATCGGAAGGTAATTACATATGAGATTGCCGGGAAAGTTACGATTGCCACGCGCCGTACCCGTCCGTCTCGCATGGTTGCCATCCGGACATACCGGAGGCAGAACGCTCAAAGATTAATCCACAAATTCGGGCGTCTCGAGCATAGGAACGTCCTCACCTTGCATGAATGCTATATGCACGACGAGCTTGCGTTCTTTTTGGTTGACGACTTGCCGTTGACCCTCGCGCATGTTGTGATTACTCCCACACTTTATCCCAGCGAAGCAGAATTGGGATCCATCATCTTCCAGGTTTGCCCGTCGTAGTCTGTTTGATGAGCTGTCCTGACTTTTTAGATCCTCGACGGTGCCTGCTATTTAGCATTATTTGGCCTTGCGCATCAGTCTCTGGCGTGTAACGAGATACTGTTCGGGATTGACGGGACCATCAAAATAGGTCTGTTGGTGAACCTCTCTTACTTTGTCTGGCTAATAAATGACAGCGTCTCTAGAATTTTGTGTAGATTGCACGTCACAGCAATCCGAAGCTGCATATATTGCCGTGCTTCCGTCAATTACGATGTGGCTCATGCAGAAATATGACAAAGATGAAGGCGTTGTTGGCGTGAATGATCTAGAGCGCTGGCCAATTGATTCCGCTGCGGTGGATTTCTTATCCGCCACCGAGACGGCAGGATCGATTGATTTTCTAAGAAATGTAAGTTTTGCTAACAACATATCGTATTTTGCTAAAATCCAGTAGCAACCACTGTTGGCGGCCAAGCATCGCCCGAGGGATGATCTAGTCATTCTCGCAAGAGCTGCTCTGCTCTCTTGTAGTGTGAATTGCGTTTATAGCCCCGTATGCAACAAGTGTTAAGAAACCTAGACATAGCGAACCATTCTGCCCAAGCGTGATCACGTCTATTTCTCGTAGCTCGCTGGATCTTATGGTAAACAGCATTATGTAAGGCCGCATATTATTCAAGTTGAGCAGATTGAGATCAAAGAACATTATAGCCTTGACAGAGACAAAATACAACCACACGTTCTAAAAAATCCCAAAACAAAACAGAATCTAAAATGTTGAACTTGAACAGTGAGTACATAGGAATTTGTATTTGCTATGTCTTCCTTGAGCACCGAGGCTCAGGGTTGGCTCAGGGTGAGCTCAGGGTTGGCTCAGGGTGAGCTCAGGGTGAGCTCAGGGTAGGCTCAGGGTTGGCTCAGGGTAGGCTCAGGTAGGCTCAGGGTAGGCTCAGGGTAGGCTCAGGGTAGGCTCAGGGTAGGCTCAGGGTAGGCTCAGGGTAGGCTCAGGGTAGGCTCAGGGTAGGCTCAGGGTAGGCTCAGGGTAGGCTCAGGGTTGGCTCAGGGTTGGCTCAATGGTGGCAAAATTGGGAGTCAACTCCGATGGGGGAAATTCTGTGATTTCCCCGCACCGTATTGTCACACTTGGTTATTCATTACCGGCGAATATCTCTGTGTGTTTTGTATGGTAATATTCACCATACCGGAATAACTGTGTTGTAACACACAGTAATCGTGCCACACACAGCTTTCAATACCAGGAGGGTGTTGATGGGCCTGGCGCGATTACATAGACTGTGGATCATTACAATAGATCATCAGGTCAATTATCTTATTATCAATTGGTCGTCCTCAATACTACAATTTAGTAGTTTCCAGTATCCGGGCAAACAACGTTAAATTGTCCGTAAGGTACGGGGTGTATAACGCCATTTGGAAGACGCCCGGAGACCGATGCCCGTTTTACTTGTCGCTTGCAATCGAGTTCTTAGCTGTGATACCATACTACAGCTTCATGATTCGGACTCGTAATTCGCGACTGCTTATAGGCTTCAAAAATAGAAGGCAACCCATACCAAAGGCCTAGAAATAAAGCACAGACAGGTGCACTGGTGGCCTCGTCGGTCCGTCAATAACATGGCCTATCTCTAGTTTGAGGCTCCAAGGAAACTGTGGCTCGGGAAAATAAAGGGAAGACGCGGCCTGCCAGGAGACGACTCTTATGCTTAGAACGGCTACACCCAGTAAAGAAATGAAGACCACAACACGAGAAAGGTGATACAGTACATGTGGTCATACCCCGTGACTACAAAGTGTCTTTTACCCAGGATTGACCAGATTCGTGGAAGCGAAGATCAAACATTCTTGTCACACGGCAAAGACCAGCTCTACCAAAACCTAAATAAGTCTATAAATCCCAGCTGAGATAACAAATATCGCACCCATAACCCTGAACTCCGGTAACATCTTCATGAAGTGAGAAAACGGAGACTATTTCGTATTTATGCCATACCAAGAGCTGTTCTAGAAGAGCGGGAGACGGTTCCATGCACCCTTTCTGCATGGTTCAGTAGCGCAGACTTCGACTCCAACTTCTCTCCGCAGATAGAGCACCCAAAACGCATGTCATTTGGAAACGGCTTGATATGCTTGTTGACGAAGTGTCGGCTCAGAGATCCAGAATTCTTGTACGTTCTCATGCGATCGCTTTGTGGCAGCATAGGGCTACCAAGGCAAATAAAGCAGATCGTTGGTCTCTCTGTTGGAGATTTGACGCAAACCGAAGCGATAGCCTGGGAAAACATATCGTCGCTCTTATGTGAAGGGATTGGATTCTGCCTTTTAGGCAAAGCGGCAGCCGGTGGCATATTGGCAGCATCGGCGGAGCGTTTTTGGGTGACACGAGGCCGCGAGGGTGCGCCCTCTTCTGCATCACATACCGCAATCACTGCATTGATTGCAGCAATTCGACGCTCATACTCTTTCTCAACCGTCGTACCCGGCATCGTCAGGACGGTGTCGATAAGGGTCATATGCTGTGGTGTCATATAGCCGGTGCTTTCTAAAGCGACCTTTACTTCTTCGTCGACCATCTTTCCGGATAGTTGCCGTTCGCTGTCGATCACCGGTTGCTCGTTCTTATACCGCTCCAAGTTCTCACGAATCAAGCGATTGCGTTGTCGTCCTTTTTCGTTTCGCAAATCACGTACAGCAAGATTATACTGCTCCTCTGCACGTTCAAATTTCTTGCGTAACTTGTCCACTTTTTTGTTTTGCAGTACCCATCGTCTGTGGAGTTTCCGCAGACGACGAGAAACTGACCCTTTCTGCGGAGGATCATCACCAAACTCGCGCTGGAGAGCGAACTGAGCATTTTCAAACGTTCGTCTTTTCACGTCCCGGGCCTGCTCTCGTGCTTGCTTGAACTCTTCCATGGCAATCACACGCGGGATTTGATTGACAGAGCTCGAATCTTCTAGCCTATATGGCCTGCGCGGATCGATAGACCGACTCATCGAGCAGGCAAAACGCATGAGCTGCTTCTGAGCGGGCATGCCTCGGACAATTGCCTGAGCATCGACGTGGATACCAACACTGTAGTGCCGAACAAATGTGTTAATGCTGGCATGCTGGAGCATCACATTTTGTAGTTCATTTGACACATCCGCTGTATAGTATGGACTTGTTAGTCAAGAAGCGCAGAGTCTAAACAAGGGCCACTCACGACTATCATTGAATGCTTTCGCCGCGCCGTACCGGAGGCCATAGGGCTTCGTGACCTCTTCAAAGCCCGTAATTTCGCCCCCACGTTTCATACGATAACGTAGCCAGCCGCCTGACAGATTCTGTTCCAGGGCAATTCGGATCCCATTGGGTTCTCTCAATGCGTGACAAAAAACATATTGATCAAGAATTTCCGGTCTCAACTTCAACTCCTGCTGTCCAAGTCCATTCAAAACCCGAAGACTATACAAATTTTCTGGACAGTTCATCACGCGACCGTCTTTAGAAAGCGTCTTGAATGCCCCGACTCGAAAAAGCAAGCCCAACAAGAAAACGTGCGGGCTAAGGACCAGCGTAGGATCAAAAATGACCTCCGGGATAGGGAAGGTATTCCTATTGCAATCAGCTAAGCTGACCTGATTCGAGCTCGTATCGCTGTGAGGAGGGTAAAAGTGGAATGGAAGGACAACGACAGGGCAAGGTGAATAGAACCATGGATATAAACGAGGGATTCAGGGCTAGGGGAATATTCTTACGATTCCTTCTTGCCAAGAAATGATTTTGTGAACTCCGGTCTCATATAAATGAAAAGCCGAGGAAGGTGGCCATTTGGATCTCGTACCAGGGTCAACATGAGGTCCCGGTAACGAAGGTTCAAGAGCGCTCCAGGCCGGCTGCCAGTGATGGCGGCCAGTTGACAGTACAGGAGGAGCTGCACCCGGTACCAGCCACAAGGGAAAGTCATCTCCGTCGTAGACAGTACCACTCGAGCAAACTCGGCCACATCTTCAATATACATGGTCGCTTTCGGTCGCCGATCGAAGCAGAGATTTTTCTCAGTCGCAACTATCGCAAGCACCTATGGGCTGTCAGCCATAAACAGATCAGTCTGACAGATTAGCGGACCAGCAGACTCACATTCTCGATTTTGACGATCGTATCTTTACTAAGTCCATGCCCGACTTCAGCCTTGTAGACCAGATGCCACCATTTCCAGAATGTCTCCAGCGAGCTTTTATACTTCAGTCCCGGCGTGTGTCGCCCGTTCTTCCCCCTCCGCTGATCACAGCGCCAGGAAAAGAGAGCTTTCAAAAAACGGATCGTCTCCTCTGTGTCAGAGAGCCAGAAGAAACATTCCACCGGGTCCCGCTTTCCGCCCTCGCAAAACCTGGAATAATTAGCCAAATGCAATTGGAGAAACCATGGGGGTGGCACGCTCTCACCTGTCCCAATAGTCCCGCGTCTCATCCAGTTTGTCTTGGGTTCTTGGGCTGTAGCGTTTTTGCCGAAGCTGGGAGACATCGAGACACTCTGCCTCCTGGAGATAGTGCTCCGGTGGAAGCTGCTTCTCTTCGTCTTCCATGGGAAATTCATCCTCCGACTCCGATTCATCCTCGTCATCACAATATGTGGTGACCGAATCGGTTTCTGAGGCTTCGTTCGAGAAGATCTCAGGCAGTTCTGAGCTCGCGTCGCTCTCGTCGTCTGACAAATCAGGACGTGAAAGGCAAGGCATGATGTGGGAGCAGTGTCCGGCAGGGAATAGGGAACTGATCAAGAGTGTATAGATTCCACTCGAAACACCAGGGTTCTGCCGGAGAAACAGATTGGATGATGAGAAGATCGCTGGCGAGCGGGAAGAATGAAAATTCGGGAGTCATGGCGGTCGGTATTTATGGAATCTAGGGAATAAAGGTGCTCAAAAGGTGCTGAAAGGGGAGACAGAATGGCTCCTTCTTTCCGGACCCTGGTTGGAACGGGCTCGCAGCGGCAGTATCACGAGTGGGACCAGGAACGGCCAGCGCTCCAGTGAGGTCGCTGCGGGGCTAGGCGCCATGCAACGGCCAAAAAGTGAGTGAAAGTGGCAGTAGGTCACATTGGCTGTGTCCTTAGATCCACGTGACGCCAAGACCGTCGCCGGTGAATGGGAGGCTTACTGGTGACGCGCGCTACCGCACGCTGTGGCCCTGAAACGAAACCGGGGGAAATGAGGAAGAATTTACAGATGTCATGAACATTGAAAGTTTGGATTTGGTAAGGTGCCGGAAAGTTACACGAACGTTCGCTAGGATACGCTAATTGTATGCAAGCCACCTCACGTTGTCCTGTGGCGTAACGTGTGATTGGATGAGTATCGATGCAGAATAGAATATATCTGCAAAAGGACCCTTTAGTGAAGAGTTGCTTGTATGTTTCAATTTCCCTGCCATGCAGCAATCGTTTCCTTCTCGAGCTCTTGAAGTCTTTGCATTTCAGTCAACAGCCGAGGATCGGGTCCGAATCGAAGGTCTTCTATTTCGAGTTTCTGCAGAAGATGAAGTCCTTTGGAGGATCGAAGCCGGGATAGCTGCACATATAGCGAGCAATACTTCCGATGGCGATCTTGCCCCCGGATGGTGGGGTCATCTTTAAGGTCTAGGATCGCAGCTGCAAGAGTCGAGCCTTGAACTTTGTAGTCGGTGAGGCAGAACGCTGGGCACATGGGAACCTGCTTTCTTCGGACCGAATAGCCCTTCATAGTGATAGATCGCTCTAATGGAAAGACTGGCACGATGGAAGGTTCAAGGTCTTGAAATGCAGTGGGTCTTGGTCTGTCTGGTTTGAATAAAATGCAGGCAGGTGGCTTGGTGCACATGATATAGAGGTCGTCGATTTCAAAGAATTCAGCTAGTGGGGAGGTGTCAAGAGGATGGTTTCATCACTGTTTACGAAAGATCAACATACCGGCCGGATCTAACACGACTCCTACAGCAGTCCCCGCTGCGCCATTAACCAGGCCGAGCAGGGTGCAGATGTTGGTCAGTACAACGGCAGGCATATTTGGGGTGTAGAGAAAGAGTCCGGGAAAAGGGATTTTGGTTCCTTGGTCCGGTTGCTGGAGCAAGTCGTCTGCACGAAGCCGCAGGTTGATAGGACCAGTAGACCTGGTCCGCGTATGATGCGCAGGAAAGACATATACATTCTGACACCGGGTCCGCGCGAATTGCTCAATTCGAACGCGGTTTACCTGGTGACGCAGAGAGTTTAACTTCACGACAGTGGTGGCGTCTTCCAACAGCGGGCTGACCAGGGTCGTGATAGTTTTGCTGTTAAGAAAGGCTCGATCGGCTTCTGTCAAAGTTCCAGCCCTCGCTCGTGAAAGGAGATCACGAAACGGAGCATCTTCTGATTGTCTCATTTGCTCATCCAAGATGATTACCTGTTTGAACTGATGCCAGAGGAGCCGACCGTTCTCATCCTCATCTCTACCCCTTCTAGGCTCCTTCCATAGGGCCGGTCCCCGAACAGGTGGAAACTGGAAAAAGTCACCGATGAAGATGACGACAGGAAGCCCACCGAAAAGATCAGTGGAGGATCTATCGAGGGATTTGGCGATCTTGCAGTGATTATCAATGACTTTGATCATGGTCAGATCCATCATGCTTACTTCGTCCACGAACATGATGGTCTTGCGAGACCAGAGTCGTCTAACTCGAGATGTCATCGCAGTTCCCCGTGAGCGGTCGATAGAGATCCCTAAAGATGTGTGGTACGTATTCCCGCCAATGTTATCGGCCGCTGCACCCGTTGGGGCCATGAGGATTACCTCGTGTTTTCGTCCGATAAGGTTCATACCGGCATCAATTGCCTTGATGATCTGGCTCTTACCCGTGCCCCCTTCACCCCCGACATACAGGAGGGTCTGTTTGCGTTGCGCTGAGTCATAAGGATGGTCCGCCCAGGCCAAAGCTTCAGATAGCACCCTCTCCACGACCATTAGCTGTTTCTGATTTAGGGGAATCACTTCAACGACCAGGGACGCCAGAGAGGCGCCAGTGGGACTCTGGTCAACCCGGGACTGGAGGTCATCCATAGCAGGGACCGTGTATGAGCCAACCAGTGTAGGTTCCAAGATGCCATCTTCAATCTGGATGTCGAAATCGTCGAGTGCGAAGTTAGAGCTGGTGGCATTACGATCTGTGCTTTGCCCATGATCAAGATTGGCGAAACTTTTCAGGTGAACCTCCCACGCTTGTAAAGTGGATGGTGGGAGGTACTTTAGGCCAGATGTTTCGTATGCAGGAGTATGAAAGATATCCAGCGGCCGGAGGCTCTGTAGTAGCAAGCTTCGCACTGGGGTTATGGCGCGGAGCAAGGGAGGAATCCGGCGTCCAGTGACCAGCGTCTCTCGATGCCATGCTTTCCTGATGGAGTGATAGGCGGCGATCAACGTCTCGGTGTTAAAAGTCTCATCCTGCAGTTGAAAGCATTCATCGTTCTCGTCGCCATCAGAAGCAAAATTTGGCGGCTCAAATCCGTCAACGTCATGGTGAAATGAATCAGCTGCGCCATTCGCCGACTTCCACAAGCTTGCATCGGCTTGGCAGTCTTCCTTAGACTTCCGCAGCAACTCGATGTTTCTGGCAAATCCCCGATTGTGAAATGGGAGGGTTGGTTCAACGGCCGCCCATACTTGAACATGGGCGTCCCGCTTTGTCGCATGCCGGCGGAAGAGATCAACCAAGTGATCCCAGGGAACAAAAAGGCCCAGTAATATCTCAGCCATGTCATTTATAATCGCAGTCGTTTTCGGATGGCCTCCCGGAATCGCGTCTTCTGCGGCCTGGAACTCCGTTAGCTGTCCATTGAAAGTCACGGCGGCCACCTGGGACGTTGTGCGCGCCAAGTGCTGTACATGCGTGCCATATCTAGGATGGGTTGGTTCGAAGTCCACGTCATTCGCAACAGCGTCGCGTATATTCTTAGTCTTTACAAGCATGCAGTATTCAAATAATGAAAGAGGAGCCAGGTGCGGTCCACGCCACTTATAATTGTCAAAGATGCTTACGGGGCCGGTGTCGCCCGTTTCATATGTGCAAGGTTCTTCTGCCATGGGATCAGAAGAGGGGCCGCTTTCAAGGTTATCTGGCTGAATGATTGCCCGAATATAACGCCTTAGCCACCAGAGGTTGATACGGACGAAGTTGTAGCTGATCGTGTAATAGGTTGGTAGCTGAAGCAAGACGCTAGCGACCTGCACACCACTGATCTCTCGGTCATGAGAGAGGGCATTAAAGCAGCGTAGTGCAAAATTATTGACACCTTTTTCTCGAAGTCGGAGATCTGTCGCTGTTGGTGGCTCAGCAACCTTTGCATTCTCAATAGATTGCTTCAACAAAGCCGCCTTGGCAACCATCTGCCAGGGAGAGACGTCATCTTTCGTGGCGTAGTTGGTGATGTAATAGATCAGCGACAAAGACTTCGAGACTGTCGGAATCCAGGAGATGTCTTGATTAGAACGAACACAACTAGCAATGGCGGGGTTCCACGGGTTTATCCAGGCATGGTTTCGTGCGAGGTGAATCAGTCCAAAATCATCTACCTTAGAGGCAGGGACCAGATCTCGAGGCATGCCAAATCGACAAGCATTCTTTCCGGGACCTGTTTGCCGGTACTTGAAGCATGTGGCGAGATGGTGTTTCGAATGGACTTGTGTTTTACGAGCGACACAATTGCTGTCATACGATAGTCGAAGATGGAAGTCGTCATCGGATTCAAAATTTTTGGCCGATGGTGGCATGCCGGGAAGGTTCACTTCAGGGTCTTGCAAAATACTCTCATCAACGCCTTGGGTAATGATTGACTCTAAGTAGCGAATCATGCGAGCCGCAAAGTCGCTATCCTGGAGGAGCCGATCTCGCAAAGTAGTGAAAGCCAGGTTTCCTCGCGCCCATGCTAATCCGTGGAGATGTAACATGCCTCGACCATTCGTCTCGACAACAGCGAAATGGTTCGAGAGATCGCCAAGGATACCGATCCGGTCAGTATTAGTAGCGAAAAGGCCGTCCAGAACGGCTTTACAGACTTGATGGAAAAACTCAGCGACTGCCACCGGATTAGAGGTAACGGCGGCCTCACGGATAGCGGCATTTGCCGCAGCCAAGTTGTTCCCAGAGTACTCTACGCCAGCCAGGATCAGGACCAAAGGATTACGTAGGTCAGAGGGGTTGATAGTGATCCAGAAAGTTGGCATACCGTACCGTGTAATCAGTCCTCGAATTTCAGAACGCATTCTTAGTTTCTGGGCGAAGGATCCCGGGACTTGCATCCCGACAGTCTCGATATTTCGCAGCAGTCGTCGGATGACCGGATCCTCAATCTTCTGGCCGCTTTCGATGGTCTTCGCTGCATTCTGGAGTTGGGTCACTGTTAGAGAGGCGATGTCGTCCACTGCCGACTGCCAGTTCTGCCGTTTAATGAGGAATGCGTTCCCTAGCGAGGATTTTCGGAGTTGGATCACATCATACAGCAGGTACATGAACGTTTTGTGGCGTGCGAACCTACAGGAATAAGGAGAGACAAAGATCAGTATCTATAGAATTTTTTTTTTTTTCTTTTTTTTTTCCAAAGAAAGCCACGCACCTTCTACTGTGGTGACGCAAAGCCCACTCGGCAAACGCTCCAATTGACACCGGGACAGTTCGTTCATCGAGATGGCCCCCAATGCCTCTCGGAAACAAGGTTGGAAACGCGGCAGTAAAGTAACGAGGGTCCGTCCAGTGATTTACCAGGGTGGTTTGGCCACGGATTGTGTAAGAAATTAATGGTATCTTTCGATGACCAAGGGGCCGTGTGCCTCTTGCACGTTCTCTGGCTGAGGTACTCTCACTCGACGGGGCCGGTTGGTTCGTAAGGACGGTGAACAATGCGTCCAAAACGCGGCGATCCAGGTCTTGACGTTCTCCGTTTATGTCCGTGGCGACAGAGCCGGTATTGAAAGGGCTACCGCCACTCGCGTCGAATGCACTATCCTGGGCAGCCTGAAGATCGTTCTCGTAGTTCCCTGTCTGTAGATTTACCGTGTAACCTTCGCGCTCGTGGTGATCCGGCTCGTCGAGATAGATGATGGTATCCCGCAGGTCCGGCGGGATAAAGTCATCGCCCCAGTCATCGATCATGGGACGGTTAATTATGGTGTTACGGTAGAGGTGGTTATGTTGGACAAGGTACTCCAAGGCTGCCAGAACCTTCGCCTTCCGCACGAGTAGGAATTGAATCAGGTCCGAATCTACGGGAGGTCGACGACCCAACCAGAACACCTTGATCAGACTATGTAATGTCAACTCCGGGCTCGGTAGGATCTCGAGAAGTGGTTCTGGGTCCTGTGGGATGACAATGAAATGGCCACGGAGAGCACGGTAGTTGATTGGCGAGGAGCGGCCACCTGGTCGCAGTTTCAAAACGACACCGAGAGGATGGCACTTTGCAATGAGACATTCTTCTGTCAGAGTGAGGCCTTCCAGAGCAGACGGATAGTCCTGGCACCGAGTCACATTCACAAGGTTCTTCGCAGAGAACTTGGGGATCATATTTCGATTGAGCGAAGCATGGCACGACGAGCACAGATTCCAAGTGTTACCATGTCGGCCGCAGGGATCAAGACTCCCCAACAGTGACAGCAGCAAAGGATCCTCATTATGTGCGCGGTAGATATCTGTGTCGGAGACAAGTTCCCCGCACGAACAACAGACGCATCTCTTCGCAGCCGCAGAAATCTCATCCTCGTATCTGGCTATGGATGCTCGTATATGCGAACAGGAGATATCCGGGGGAAAAGCATCGGAGGCGACGGCACGAGCCTCTAGCTCAGCACGCAGGAAACCTACCGCTCGATTTAAATTGGCCAGCGACCTCTCCAAATCTACCGTTCTCTCCCTGTTGACCGTGGCCTGTAAAGGATTCGGATAGCATCTTGTCTCTATATTGATGGGAGATGCCTGTGAGATCCGTGGCGACTGTGGGGAGGACACTGGCAAAGGACCTGCAGGAAGTAGCACTCTCTGGGGTCCCGGCCCGGTTCTCGAATATAATGGCACAGGGACGGGCCGAAGCGCAGCGTTTAGAATATCGAACGATGGAGGCGGAGCCATCGGCGCTTGCGGAACTGGTGCCAGAGGCCGCAAACGGGATCTCCTTTCTGGCAAGTATGCTACAGTATCATGTACAGAATTGTCATTAACAGGACTCGGTATGCGGAGAGCTGGTGCTAGAGGCCTCAAAGGAGATGCCCTTGCGGGCAAGGATGCTCTAGGATCACGAACAGGATGTGGCGTGTGTGGAACTGGGGCCAGAGGCCTTAGAGTAGAACCTCCTGCAGGCAAAAACGTTCCAGGGTCTCGAACGGGCTGCAGTGTGTGCTGAACAGGGTCAACAATGCAGCAGATAAGAAGGACGGACCACTCCCAGTACCTGGTACGATGCTACCGTCCTCCGTGTAGCTGCCTGGCGGCAGCGATTACACGTCCTATGATACAACGACCGGCAGGGGCGTGCACATGTAGAGCACGAAAAATGTAGCGTCGAAAAGGCAGGAACAGTAGGGGAAGTTAGAGGCGGAGGTGGCCCAGTTAAAATATTACTCGTGCCTACAGTAGCTGAAAGCTGTCGGGCTCTGACCGCCCGTTGAGAAGCCGTCCTGCGGCAATTGTCGCAGGACCGAAACTGTGTAGAGCGCCATGGTCTGGCGCAACCAGAGCAGAAAGAACGTTGCGCAGGAAGAGATGTCATTAGAGAAGAGATGGCTTGAAACCAGCAAACGGCATCCGTTCCAAGGCGCACTAGGAGAGGAGCGACAGGAAAAAGTTGGGGCCAGCGAGAAAGATCCGTGTTGATCATTCATATAGTAGAAGTCGAACACGTCACCGTGCGCATGAGTGCATAATAGTACTATCTGCAGGATGCTCAGGACAAACAAGGGTGGAATCATAATAGAAAGGCGAGAAGGCCGGAACACCGACTCCAAGACGAGCGGGAACACCGGGATCCCTAGACACGGAGAAAAAGCAACAGAGGCCGAATACGAATTCGGGAAGCACGAAGCCTAAGGAGGAAGGAAAGGAAAGTAGGTGAGCAGCAATCAGAAGAGAGCGCGGAGAGACAGAGCAGCAATCGGAGGAGAGCCTGGAGAGTCGCAGCAGCAAACGAGAAGGAGCGTATTGGCAGTCAATAGGAGCATTCCTTGGCACGAGAAAGCACCAATTAGCAACGAACTGGAAGACGCGCTGCGCACGCTGTGGCCCTGAAACGAAAAGGGTTGACGAAGTGAACTGGATTTGAAGAGATAGTATGACAATGAACGCTTGCTTTTGATAGGGCGCGGATAATAATTATGCACGGATAAAAGTATGAGTCAAATATATGTATGCCAAGCCACGCAGTACGATGTGGCAAAAGGGGTGATTGGTTGAGCATGTGAGTAGAAATATATCCGTAAAGTTAAATTGAATTATTTATCACGGGATGGGGCCCCTAAGTATATATTGCTACTAGTGTTCGTCTACCAAAAGTTTGAGGTCTAAAACGAGTACCTTTACGTTGATTCATCGCAAGGACTATTCTGTTATGGTGGAGCACGGTCTCATTTATTTGAAGCTTCACGCCAAGCAGCAATCGTCTCCTTCTCGAGGTCCTGAAGTCTTTGCATTTCAGTTAGTAGTCGGGGATCAGGTCTGAATCGAAGATCTTGCATGTCGAGTTTCTGCAGGAGATGAAGACCTTTAGAGGAACGCAGTCGAGATAGCTGCACATACATCGAGCAATACTTCCGGTGACGATCCTGTCCTCGGATCGTGGGGTCATCTTTAAGGTCGAGGATCGCAGCCACAAGGGTCGAGCCTTGCACTTTATAGTCGGTAAGGCTGAAAGCGGGGCACATGGGAACTTGCGTTCTACGGACCGAATAGCCTTTCAGGGTGATAGATCGCTCTAAAGGAAAGACTGGCAGGACTGAAGGTTCAAGGTCTTGAAACGCAGTGGGTTTGGGTCTGTCCGGTTTAAACAATATGCAGGCGGGTGGTTTGGTGCACATGATATAGAGGTCGTTGATTTGGAAGAATTCGGCTAACAGAGAGGTGTCAGGCAACGTTCATGACTATTTATGGATGACAAACGGACCAGTCTGATCTATCACGATGCCTACAGCAGTCCCCGCAGCACCATTGACCAGGCCGAGCAGGGTACAGATGTTAGTCAGTACGACTGCAGGCATATTTGGGGTGTACAGAAAGAGTCCCGGGAAGGGGATCTTAGTGCCTTGGTCCGGCTGCTGGAGCAAGTCGTCTGCATGGAGCCGCAAATTGATTGGGCCAGTAGACTTGGTTCGCGTATGAAGCGCAGGAAATATATAGACATTTTGGCATCGCGTGTGTGCGAATTGCTCTATCCGAACGCGATTTACCTGGTGTCGCAGAGAGTTCAACTTGACTATGGTGGTGGCATCTTGCAGTTGAGGGCTAGCCAGGGATGTGATGGTTTTGCTGTTGAGGACCGTTCGATCGGCTTCAGTTAAAGTCCCTGCCCTCGCTCGCGATAGGAGGTCACGAAACGGAGCATCTTCTGACTGTCTCATTTGCTCGTCTAAGATGATCACCTGTTTGAATTGATGCCAGAGAAGCCGACCGTTCTCATCCTCACCCACTCCCCTTCGTGGTTCCTTCCATAGTGCCGGGCCGCGAACAGGTGGAAACTGAAAAAAGTCGCCGATAAAGATTACGATGGGAAGACCACCGAAAAGATCAGTAGAGGATCTATCGAGAGATTTGGCGATCTTGCAGTGATTATCAACCACGCTAATCATGGTCAAATCCATCATGCTTACTTCGTCCACGAACATGACGGTTTTACGAGACCAGAGTCGCCTCACTCGGGAACTCATTGCAGTTCCTCGTGAGCGGTCGATGGAAATCCCGAGAGATGTGTGGTACGTATTGCCGCCGATATTATCGGCCGCGGCACCCGTTGGGGCCATGAGGATCACCTCGTGTTTCCGCCCGATCAGGCTCATACCGGCTTCAATTGCCTTGACGATCTGGCTCTTCCCCGTGCCGCCTTCACCTCCAACGTAGAGGAGAGTCTGCTCGCGCTGCGCTGAGTCATAAGGGTGGTCCGCCCAGACCAACGCCTCAGATAGCACCCTCTCCACGATCATCCGTTGTTTCTGATTTAGGGGGATCACTTCGATGACTAGGGATGTAAGAGAGGCACCAGTGGGATGCTGGCCAACCCGGAACTGGCGATCATCTATATCAGTGAACATATCGGAACTAGCCAGCACGAGCTGCAAGATGTTATCTTCAACCTGGACGTCGAAATCGTCAAGTGGAAGGCTGGATGTGGCAACCTCACGCTCTGTGGTTTCCTCATGATCAAGGTTGGCGAAACGTTTCAGTCGAGATTCCCATTCCTGCAAAGTAGACGATGGGACAAATTTTAGGCCGGATGTTTCGTACGCAAGAGTGCGTGAGATATCAAGTGGCTGAAGGTTTTGTAGATCTACGTTTCGAGTTTGGGTTGTCGCGCGGAGCAAAGGAGGGATCCGCCGCCCGGCTACTAGAGACTCTCGATGCCATGCTTTGCTGATGGAGTGGTAGGCTGCGATCAATGTCTCTGCATTAGTGTGTGCTGAACAGGGTCAACAATGCAGCAGATAAGAAGGACGGACCACTCCCAGTACCTGGTACGATGCTACCGTCCTCCGTGTAGCTGCCTGGCGGCAGCGATTACACGTCCTATGATACAACGACCGGCAGGGGCGTGCACATGTAGAGCACGAAAAATGTAGCGTCGAAAAGGCAGGAACAGTAGGGGAAGTTAGAGGCGGAGGTGGCCCAGTTAAAATATTACTCGTGCCTACAGTAGCTGAAAGCTGTCGGGCTCTGACCGCCCGTTGAGAAACCCTCCTGCGGCAATTGTCGCAGGACCGAAACTGTGTAGAGCGCCATGGTCTGGCGCAACCAGAGCAGAAAGAACGTTGCGCAGGAAGAGATGTCATTAGAGAAGAGATGACTTGAAACCAGCAAACGGCATCCGTTCCGAGGCGCACTGGGAGAGGAGCGACAGGAAAAAGTTGGGACCAGCGAGAAAGATCCGTGTTGATCATTCATATAGTAGAAGTCGAACACGTCACCGTGCGCATGAGTGCATAATAGTACTATCTGCAGGATGCTCAGGACAAATAAGGGTGGAATCATAATAGAAAGGCGAGAAGGCCGGAACCCCACCGACTCCAAGACTAGCGGGAACACCGGGATCCCTAGACACGGAGAAAAAGCAACAGAGGCCGAATACGAATTCGGGAAGCACAAAGCCTAAAGAGGAAGGAAAGGAAAGTAGGTGAGCAGCAATCAGAAGCGAGCGCGGAGAGACAGAGCAGCAATCGGAGGAGAGCCTGGAGAGTCGCAGCAGCAAACGAGAAGAGCGTATTGGCAGTCAATAGGAGCATTCCTTGGCACGAGAAAGCACCAATTAGCAACGAAAAAAACGAAGAGTTTGGCAGTGAGAGGCCAGCAAAGGTTGGCGGGCAGCTCGCGCAGGGTTGTAAACCCTTTCACTACGTTCCTTCGTTTCAGGGCAGGCCAGCAAAGGTTGGCGGGCAGCTCGCGCAGGGTTGTAAACCCTTTCACTACGTTCCTTCGTTTCAGGGCAGAGGCCAGCAAAGGTTGGCGGGCAGCTCGCGCAGGGTTGTAAACCCTTTCACTACGTTCCTTCGTTTCAGGGCAGAGGCCAGCAAAGGTTGGCGGGCAGCTCGCGCAGGGTTGTAAACCCTTTCACTACGTTCCTTCGTTTCAGGGCAAAACGGCCCCCGAAGCGGCCTTTTCTGGCCTGCTATTCACCGTCTCATTGTTATGTGGAGTAAAAGATTTTCAAATAAAAAATAGAAATAAATTCACAGTAAGTTCTCTGACCCACAATTAATGTGGGACAGCCCGCTGTCTAGCCTAAGCCTAAAGCAGACTTGAATCCGTCCCAGCTATAGTAAATGAAATGTGCCGATCCCCGATTTACAAGTTAACTAGAACGCATTCTTTGAAACGGGCCCGTTGTGCCCCTTTATGGTAGGAAGTCGTATGGTCGTCTGTCTACCCGGGGATACTTTGGAACCCCGTTTGCCAGGCTGTAGCCGCCCTCACATCCCCCCAGACCTTCTGTGTCCTATTCAAACCCCACGCCATTCCGGTAGAGTTTGGTAGGTTCTGTAAACTTTGTATCTTCAAAAGACTCATGATTTGTCTCTCGGCCGTATCCAAATTTCACTAGCTCACATTCGATTAGCATACAGATCGGTGTACCAATGAATTTGATATGAACTAATGCGGTCTCCAATGCGGGTCGAAGATTCATCAGTCTTGGGGGAAGCCGCTTTCGGAATCCACTATATGCCGCGTCCTCATACGTCGGTCCCAAACTCGACAGCAGAGTACGGCATTTATTCCATGGAAAGTCTGTTCACGTCGCTAGATCACACTTTGTACAGCGGAAAGTAGAATTTGCAGCTCATTCACCGAATGTGTCGAGTCGTTTCTCAAATTTTCCCTGAATACTTTCCCAAGTAAGAGCTTTGGCCAGGTTAAGGGCGCATTTGATATATCCAGGTAGCTGACTGTGCTGCAAGAGATAATAATTAGTTTATGCCATAGCCAGCCTCCATGTCCCTTCAATCCGCGGCATTGATCATGTCAAAATCCATCGGTAACTGCTCTGGGAAATCTGGATTGGCGCGCCGCTTTTGGGATGAGCCCTTGTAACCTCTTCGAGATTTGGTATACTCGCACTGGTAAGGCTGTCCATTGACTTCGCAACGTCCGTAAGTGGGGACCCTGCCATCTCACTTGAGATATTTGACATTCAATAAAACAAAAACTACAGTATTAAGGTACGTAACGGATTTGATACACATAAGCCAGACCGAACCCATATCCTGTTGTGCTAGTATTAGACTTTGTGATGAGACGTACTATCTTTAGCGCATTCTTCATTGCAAGCGATTATGTACTCTGATCGAACGTAGTCTTAACATCATAGCGCTCACGTCGGTCATGCTTCTTGTTTTTCGATGGTGCTCTCTCCAGGAACAGAAACCGTGATATTTCCCGTCACGTAAATATCCACAGACATAGACGTCGCTGAAATTGAGATTGAAGGGGGCGTGGATAAATCTGCCGGTATGATATTTATATTCACTGTTGCAGATGGCGGGGGAGGGTTTTCGTCCTCACGGAAGGCTAAGATTTGAAGCAAATGGCATATTTCCTTTATTGATTCCGGGCTGCATTTCGCCGCTTCTGCCATATCCGCCACAGATAGTGTTCTGCTGACTATCATATCATAGATCATTCGCAGTTTCCAGCGGGGTAGTACAGGTCCTGATCTTCTGGTTCGACCCAAAGCTGTAGATAATTGGCTCCGGGGTGGCATTTTCGAACCCGAATAGCGCATTTAAATATAGAGCGATTAGTATAGGGTAGGAGATGAGTGGACTTCGATTTTGTAGAGCCAAGACGTCCTAATAAGTTTATGAGCGATTGGATCGACCTTTATATTTGCTTAGTATGAAGCGATTTTATTTTTATTTTTATTTTTATTTTTATTTTTATTTTTATTTTTATTTTTATTTTTATTTTTATTTTTATTTTTATTTTTATTTTTATTTTTATTTTTATTTTTATTTTTATTTTTATTTTTATTTTTATTTTTATTTTTGGGTTTCCTTCTGTATCGAAGTATAAACTTACGTGCAACACCGGAACAGATCCACTTAATTGGATAATAGTTTGGGACCTTAGTTGTGAGGGACGTAAATAGCCTCAGATATGATAACATGAATCCAGTCATGCTTGGTACCTATAATACTAACGTGACATATTTGCGTCGCTGCTCAGACCTCCCTTGCTTGCTTCCGTATCCATAGGACTGAAAACGTATGGCGAAACCAGTTCACTGAGACGCCCCCAGACTCCCCCATTATTCCAACAAACAGCCCCTTCCTGTGAAAATACCGGAAATTATAGCGAATCAAGGTTTCGATTTACTGTACTTGATGATCTCTTTGGTGGTTCTCTATCGGTCATCATCTTCTTCTAATAGACAATCTAGCACAGAGGATCTCCAGAGCTTCTTCCGTGGAACGTTCTCTACGCCCAAAATATTGCTTTGAAAGAGGGCCATTTAGAGAGGAATATTGTGAGGGTCAAGTTTGCAAAGGGTGATTCCATATTACGAGACAGGTGGTGATGACTATGGCGTCTTGAGTTTACCACGAAATGATTCGCAAATCTCATACAGCCTTGTTCGTCTAGAATATCGATTTACGACAAGCTGATGGTGAAGTCGGTTCTGGGAATCTGCTAGGTATCTTAAGTTGTTGAGGTGTTTACGTATATGCTCAAGCCCTTCCTCCAATTCTAGGAGTAGAGTATACACCTGATTGATTTTGATGGGAGACTGATTCTTAGAAATGCTCGTCATTGCTAATATGACGAAATATCACCATGAACAACTTGGATTTTAAAAGGTTGAAATGACATGGATGGATGGATAATTTTGAGCATCACACAGACCAAATATAGATATCAGAATTTTGGGTTAGTCAACGGAATGCAGCGCAAGATAGTTCCAGTTTTGGATAATGCATGCCTTGGATATCGAGGTTTCGCCCGTTATAGGGTATTTATACTTAGAGCTCCGAAAAGTCATTCACGATACAGTAACCTATACTCCAAAAAGATAGGGCGATTATAGCGGGAATTTACTAGAAAAAAAAAAAAAACTTTTGGATTTTGAATAGGTTGAAAATTGCCCCGGGGGCTAGTTGGATTGCATGTATAGAGAGTCGATGCATGTCAAATATGATTATTGCAAAGCGCTTCCCCTGCATTCGGTTTGTTTATGTACCTTGCCTAACTTAAAATATTACTTTGCCACCAAACGTTCAGTGCTAACCGAGAAATTTCCTGATGAACCATACCAACACTGTAACATGTTTTTTAGCAAAAATGTATAAGACATAGATACTCGTAATATGATCGCGGTCTTTGAGACTAGTAGGCACCACATATTTGTCCATAGTAATAAGATATAATTTGATATAAATTAGTAATGAGTACCCAGTAAAAGTGTACTGAGAACTTTGTTGGTTCTCCGATAGAGATATCCTGTCCGCCGCTGGGATCGTTTTTATCAGCATATGTACACAAGCGCGACCGATGGGAATTGAGTGAGCGGTAATAAAAGCGTTGTAATGTCGAACATTGTGACATGATATGCAGTTTGACCGACAGTACACGCCATGCATTTACGTTACAATCCACGATGGATGCTCTCAGACAGCGAGATCCTGAAGACTTCATTCATGATGGCCTTGGGCATTGTGGCAGCAATGTAAGCAGCCAATGATCATCTACCCTTAGCTCAGCTAAAGCCTCGTAAAGCTCTAACCTGCGATATGTATCTAATTGAATTTACGCGACAGTAAGTGTGGAAGAGCTTGATAATCATGGAGAATGAGGAGTTTAATGCTTTTAAGAAACCAGTACTTCCAGCGTGCTATATCCCCAAGGTAGCCTGACACCATTATTACACAGAATTAAGCTCGGCAAAGACAGTGATATTCAAGTTGTTGGTACAAGCGTAAGTGACATACTATGTGCTGCGTTTAAAGGCTGTCTAGCTAAGGTAGAGAGTATATTGAGCATTCGTTTCCGTTTTATGGGAAAGAAGTACGCGTTCTATGTCATGATGACCCTGGTTCGCTGCGGCCTGGAGGGCGGTTTGGCCTTCGATAGGTGCACCTGGGGCATGAATGTCAGCTTCACAGAAAAGAAGCATCTGCAACACTGGAAGATGGCCCTGTTCTGCTGCGGCCTGAAGGGCTGTTCGGCCTCCCGTGATCCCTGGCGGGGCATTGATTTCTGCTCTATAGGAAAGAAGCAGCCGTACCATGTGAAGATGGCCTTTTTCCGCTGCGGCTTGAAGGGCTGTCCGGCCATGGTTCTGTGCAGGCAAGGCATTGACATTCGCACCCTTGGACAGAAGCAGTATCACCATCTTAGAATGACCCTGCTCCGCTGCAGCTTGAAGGGCCGACCGACCACGGAAAACTGCGGGGACGGCATTGACATCTGCCCTATGAGAACAGAGCAGCACTACCATTTCCAGATTGCCCTGCTCTGCTGCAGCTTGAAGGGCTGTTCGACCATCCGTAGGTGCAAGAGTGCCATTGATGTTGGCTTTATGAGAAAGGAGTAGCTTTACCACTTCATGTTGGCCCCGTTCCGCTGCTGCCTGAAGGGCCGTACGGCCATTGAAAGGGGCAGGCGATGCGTTGACATTTGCTTTGCTTTCCAGCAAAAATTTGACTATCGCAAGATGGCCTTCTTCGGCTGCGGCTTGAAGGGCGGTTCGGCCGTTGGTATGCGCAAGGGATGCATTAGGATTCGCTCCATGAGAAACAAGCAGCTTTACCATTTCAAGTTGGTCCCGTTCCGCTGCGGCCTGAAGGGCCGTTCGGCCACCGTCAGGGGCTGGCGATGCATTGACATCTGCTCCGATTTCAAGCAAGTACTTGACGATCTCAAGATGGCCCTGTCCTGCTGCAGCTTGGAGGGCTGTTCGGCCATCGGTGGGTCCAGGCAAGGCATTGATCTCTGCTCCATAGGAAACAAGCAGCTTTACGATGCCAAGGTGGCCCCGTCCTGCGGCGGCTTGAAGGGCGGTTCGGCCGTCAGTGTGCCCAGGCAGCGCATTGATGTCTGCTCCATTGGAGTAAAGAAGCTCTACCATCTCATGATGACCGTTTTCTGCTGCCATTTGAAGGGCGGTTTGGCGGTGGGCAGTTCCAGGCGAGGCGTTGATCTCTGCTCCATGGGAGAGAAGCAGCTTGACCACTCCAAGGTAGCCATTCTCTGCGGCAGCTTGGAGGGCAGTTCTGCCCTTGGTGGTTCCAGGCGAGGCGTTGACGTCTGCTCCATAGAAAAGAAGCAGCTCTATCATGGCATGATGACCCCGTTCTGCTGCGGCTTGAAGAGCAGTTCGGCCACTGGTGTGTCCAGCCGGCGCATTGACGTCTGCTCCAATCGTGTAGAGCAGTTTCGCCATCGTTAGATCTCCCTGTTCTGCGGCAGCTTGAAAGGCTGTGCGGCCAAACGCTCCTCCAGGCGGGGCATTGATTTGTGCGCCATTCGAGTGAAGCAGCTGGACCATTCCAAGATATCCTTGTTCTGATGCGGCTTGAAGGGTAGTTCGGCCGTCGGTGAGTCCAGGCGAGGCATTGATATCCCCTCCATAGGAAAGCAGTAGCTTGACCGTTTTAAGATAGCCTTGCTCTGCGGCAGCTTGAAGCGCTGTACGGCCAGAGATTTCCCCAGGTGAAGCATTGACTTCAGCTCCTCTAGAGTAAAGCAGCTTGACCATTCCAAGATATCCTTGTTCTGCTGCAACTTGAAGGGCAGTTCGGCCGTGGGTATGTCCCGGCAGCGCATTGATCTCTGCTCCATAGGAAAGAAGGAGCTCTATCATTCCACGATGGCCCTGCTCTGCCGCAGCTTGAAGGGCTGTTCGACCAAAGATTTTTCCAGGCAAGGCATTTACTTGGGCGCCATTGGAGTGAAGCAGCTTTACAATTTCTAGATATCCTTGACCTGCTGCGGCTTGAAGGGCAGTTCGGCCGTGGGTATGTCCAGGCAGCGCATTGATATCTGCTCCATAGGAAAGTAGTAGCTTGACCGTTTCGAGATGCCCCTGGTCTGCCGCAGCTTGAAGGGCTGTACGGCCAAATATTTCCCCAGGCGAGGCATTGACTTCGGCTCCTCTAGAGTAAAGCAGCCTAACCATGCCAGTGTCTTTCCACTCTGTCGCGGCCTGAAGGGCCGTTCGGCCATAGATAGATGCCGGGGGAGCATTGATTTCAGCTCCCTTGGATAGAAGCAGCTTTACCGTTTTGAAATGGCCCTTCGCCGCTGCGGCCTGAACGGCTGTTCGTCCATAGCTATGTCCAGGCAAGGCATTGATGTCTGCCCCTTTGGAAAGGAGCAGCTCTATCATGTCATCATGGCCCCGTTCTGCTGCGGCTTGAAGGGCGGTACGGCCACCGGTCTGTGCGGGAGGAGCATTAATATTCGCCTTGCCTCTAAGCAAGAGTTTGACGATTTCAAGATGGCCGTGTTCTGCTGCCGCTTGAAGGGCGGTACGGCCACCGATCTGTGCGGGTGGAGCATTAATCTTCGCCTTGCTTTTAAGCAAGTGTTTGACGATTTCAAGATGGCCGTGCTCTGCTGCCGCTTGAAGGGCGGTTCGGCCATAGGCCATCCCGGGTAAGGCATTGACGTCAGCTCTGCTTTCGAGCAAATGGTTAACTATTTTAAGATGGCCCTGCTCTGCTGCAGCTTGAAGGGCTGTTCTGCCAGAGGGATGCCGAGCGATAAAGCCCAATATGGGCATGGCCTTGAGAATACATGTGTTAACTTTGGTAAACCCATTGAAAGCTGCCCAGCATAGCACATCGCCATTCCAGGACTCTCTGTCATCGGGCCACTTTTGCACAATCTTTAGAGTACTTGATTCAAAGTTCCCCGTCACGTTACGCCGCACCATCTCCCCAAGTATGACTTTCGCGTTAATTTCGTGTTCGCTACCAAATGCTATCTCGAGAGCTGTCTTTCCTTCCAAATTCTCAAGCCTGAGGTCGCATGCCTTTACCAGCAAAGACAGAATCTTTGGAGAATCACGTGCAGCTGCCAAATGCAATGCAATGTCCCCTGATTCCATCTGCGAATCAACCCAAGCAGACGGAAGGTCCGGCGAGTCGGTACTCGACAACAACTCCTTTGGCGTCGATGGATTCCATTGGGGCGAGGTAGGATTGTGGAAGCTGTTCCGAGGGTTTGGAGCAAAGTCTTTTGCAAGCAAGAGGGCAACAATTTCCTCGTTGCTGTTTAAGACGCCCCAATGAAGGGCTGTTCGTCCACTCTTGTCCCCCATGTCAATTATAGTGTGGGGGACCAATTCTCTTACAAACCTCGGTTTCGTTCTTTTCCGCGGCACAGTCCAATGGCACCCTGCCGGTATTATCTCTGTGAAAGGTCATCCATGAATCTTTTCGTGAGAATTGGCGAATGATGTCTAAATCTCCCCTCGAGGCCGCCCAATGCATAGCAGACATGCCTCTCCCATCGATCCGGTTCGGGTTCTTGTCCTCGCTTAGGCAAAAGCTCAATGAGTTAATCATGCTGCGGTCTCGCAGGTATTCGGCACTGGAGCTACCAAAATGTGCTTGAGATCGGTCAGGGAGTGAAATCATGACTCAAATACAGATACTTGGAAGGGAGATTAGAATGGTAGCTATCTGAGAGGGATGATAACTGACCTAAATGAAGCTATATCTAGGTGCCGGCGAATGGGTAGGCATTGGTATAATCAATTATAAAAAATCTAATTACAGAGCACTACATTAGGAAAATTGTATAAAAATACAAATCAGTGAAAGCCAAAAATAGGAAACCAATTCGGGAAAGTCAGAACGAAAATAACACGGTAGGCTCCTACGGCATCTTAAACACTCAACGTAACAACCCAGGTCGAAAGGTGGCCGGTAGTGGGAGTCGAATTGTTGGAGAACAATTTGATAGAAGCCGGAAGTGACTCTGATCGGGAGGATGGCGAGCTCATAGGCAAGCACGACGGACTCACTTAGAGGGAAACTCTTGCAGGGCTAGCTATCTTTCAACAATGTACGATGTCATAAGCGCAAGGCTTCTCTATTAGCGGGCCTCGTCAAGACCATAGTATCTATGATTCTTTTCGAGAAAACAAACGGATTATCCGGTAGCTCTTTATATTTTCAAGACTGTACTCCATTTATCCTAGTCCGATCTGATCCAAGCTGGGACATAGATCTATGTGTTATGAAGCTCATGCGTCTTGGTGGCTAATCCATCAATCTCTGAGATTCTTCTTTGCCTCCATTCTCGGTCTCTTCAGAAACCTTTGCGCAGGCTTCCCAAACATCATATTCGATGCATAGATTTTCCGACTTTTTAACAAACCGACCATGACCCACAAAGATCCGATGCACGTTGTGTTTATCGTCAGCCTACTCCATTGTCATTATTTCCGCTCACCGACAGTGGTTCTACATAATTCCATCTTACATCAAATTTGAAAGCAGCAACTGGAAAAGGACCATAATCAGCGAAATACATGCATCTTCTCAGAGCAAGTACTTACTAGGGTTGCCAAACTGGGTTTTCCCCCTCGAACTTGCCGTCCAGAATGCTCCTAACGTCTCGGTTGATTATAACAGTTCCGTACCACTCCAACTTAACTAGGAGCAATCCAGCAATGGTGCTCTATTTAGGCTCGACCACTGTCGTTTCTATCGCACCTTTTTGTTGGACTCCGGGCTTAGGTCGTCTTTGACTCTAGAATAGGATGTAAGTGCAGCTCAATTATCGCCATATAAGGCGATCGACCCCGGTCTCACGTAACATGCTCTGCTTTGACGTTGAGTAGTAACTGTTCCTCTGTCAAGGTTGCTGCGTCAGCGCCAGAGATTGATGTAGACTTCAACTGTGGTGTGAATCCCTTCTTAGTCTCGAGGGCGCCTCCGATGATTGCCTACACGCAAATCTCTAATCAGCTGACTGTCTTCAAATGGATGAGAGACTTACAAACTGGAGATTTTCCCCTACTAGATCCTTATGCTCCCCAATGCCCACCTTGGTTTATACGGTTAACAAAAACGCTGGGTGATGAATCGTGTCTGCACTCACCCGAAGTGTAAAGGCGGGGTTCCATTTGAAACCCTGATCCATTTTGAATAGGTATATTTTCGATGTGTAGAAAATGGTCGGCTGCCAATATGCGTAATGTGAAGGTTTCTACTCACAGTTAAGTATCCTGACTACTATCGATTAATTATGAGATATTTTCCTATATGATGTAGTACGACCCAAGGGATCCATGGGACCTGCTCAGTACTAATGGTTCTTGTAGACGTTTTGGTGGTAATGTCAGCCCTCGTGAACCCGTAGCGTGCATGCTAACACTATTTATCGACGAAAGGTCAAAGGCACGACAATGCTTGCAACCACAGAGTTTTTGCCTTTGGCCCAACTTTGAGGTAAACGACATCGTATTTCTACAGTGCAATTATTAGTATCGCTGACTATGTGAATACGATAAACTTATCGCCGCACGCGTTCTAAAATGTATTACTCAAATACAATATACTAAGGTACTTTTGATTATTTCAAGTGATTTAGTACCGCAAAATATAATCTAACCCCCAAGAGAGGCATATGTGAGAACAGTTCACACCATGCCAAGTGTGGCAGACCCACTTCGCTCTACTTGGAAGAAATCCACGCGCCTTCTCATTCCCATTTTTTTCTGAAAAGCCATACGACATTGCTTCCACTCAGCGATGTATATAGTGGAAATTTTGTTTTAATGTCGATACAGACTAGGTGATACGGAGTTTGAAAATGGGCTCGGGAAGGCACAACGCTTGGCTTGTCGGTACTTACTCGTGCTGGGCGTGTAGTGGACCATAAACGACAGTCTCGAACCTTACCGGAGTGAGAGATCGGGCAGTACCAGGAGCTCTACCTAAAAACAAGTCCATGGGAATAGTTGGCACTTAGTTAATCCTGCTATCCAAGTCTTGAACGCTATGGTAGTCCTAGGGTGCGGCATAGCTCGCTGGATCGAAATGGTCAAGCAGCGGAGCTTGGACAATTAGTATTTGAATGAAATGACGTCGGATTAAACAGAATCTACATGAATTTATGATATAGAGCGATTCCCCAGCTCTGATTACATATTACGTTCGTTCTATTGATTATATGGTCTCTGTTTCATATCTTTATTGACACCGCTACAAACGAATCATGTAGGAAACTGTCCATTACGACCGTCTGCCGCATGCCACCCCATCGTCACGCATGGCGTGAGCCACTAACAATCGAGCCACGCCTATCAAAGGAACACTTTTACTGCCACCTGACGTAAATAGCGACAGGATTCCACGATATGGCAACTTTCATTGTTTCTTCGCTGCTCCGTCTCCTGGTCGCTGCACAGCGTCTGAGTGAACTCTTGGCTTGTTACTTTGCTTCAAATAGTCGCCCTACAGAATGCCACCCTCCACCCTCGAGTGTCTCCCGCGCGAGATCATTGAGATAATCTACCTCGACGCTTTGGAGGTAAACTTTGCGCGTGCGTCCAATGTAATTGCGGCGGCTGTATCTCGAGAGGCCGTCTACGACATTTTCATGATACAAGCACTTTGGAACGACCCGCAGGACTGCATTCGGCAGCGGTATTCCGACCGAGAATTTCTCTACGTGGACGTGAGGTTCAAAAAAGAGACTATCAAGAGTGCCCGGGTTTCGAATCGGAACTACGTTCGACCACCTATCGCCCTTTGCTGATTAAAGATCAAAAGGAACTGCAACGAAAAGTCATGTCTTGCCGCTGGTTTAACATTCATCGGTTTGAACGGGTGTTACCGGTGCTGCTGGCACTGACACTAGATGCAATCGCGCTGCAGGAAAAGACCCGATTTCCGTCAAAAGAGATACAACAGAGGCAATGGAGTGCAGCTTCTACGATGGACACTTTGCAGTCACTTCGATTGCATACGAACGATGGATATCCGAAACGGCTTCGCATCATCGATCACTTTGCCATTCAAGCTGAATACTTCAACCCGAATCACGGGCCGCGTCACATTATTCGTCCAGTACGTGTTTTCTGGTTTCCGAACAAGGCATTGCACGGTCCATGGACCGATGATAAAGTCAAGCTCCTAGTCGCCCTGCGCCGTGCGTTTGGAAAACGGTTTACACGGCTTGACCTTCGTGCACCTGCCCTGAGACAGCGGCATCTTGCTCCAGTCATCTCCGACATTGCTTGCTTGCAAGGCATCGAAGCGGCAATCAGACAAAACTGCCGTGTAGCCCTTCTCTACCTACTGGATATTAGGGAAAGCTTTCCTCCAGTGACCACGAATATATTGCACCAGAAACAGTTCCCAGATCAACTATTGATGATGGCCGTCCAGACACATGCCCCTGACTTTGATATTATTGAACTCCTCGTTCGAGCCAGTCTGACATCCGCTCGAAGCTGCAATTTGGTCAAGTGGTCTATTGCTAGTAGTCTTCGTGGCAGCGTCACAGAAAATTGGTTATTGAGTTCTCTCCAGCAATACAGTGCTCGCGGCAATTGCAACACCTTCTGGAAAGCGCTCTGGTCAACTCCAGCTGCAGAGGAATCGCTCTTGGAGCAAGAGCCATGGCTATAAATTTATTCCAGGACGTATACGACAAAGTGAAACTTGCACGCATTGTGGAGGAAGCAGACCTTGTTCTACATATGAATAAATCACCTTGAGCACAGATGGAATCCTTAGTTACCAACAATGTGACACATTCTTGACTACAGCAAAGGACCCTTAGTGCGCGGTAGATTGGAATACCCTAGCTAAGATTAGATCGTACCCCAAAACATTCTTCTGGTACCAAATGATGAAATCAATTCACCGAGAAGTCGATATACGGTTAAATGCTGAAACCTTCAAAGAGGGCTAATAGATAAGTATCTCGTATAACCACCTCATCGACGTCAATTTGAAACAGTTGCGACGCGGAATGCGAACCAGTGAAATGTCCAAGGCAAGGAATGAAACACCCCTGTTCTAGCAAGATGCCCTTGTGCGCTGAAAGAATAAAACCAACATCAAAGCTTGAATCGGTCCAAACAAGTTTTGAAAACAGCCTCAGGTCAGATCCGCTGCCGTTGAGGTTAAATTGAACCGTGCTTTGGGTAAACCAGTCGCTCCAAAGCCGAATCATTTTCATTCGCCCGCCACAAAAATTGCTCCCGTGGATATAAGATTGGGATTTGCATTTATGAATAGCAAAGCACATTTGATATAGAAAATCAAGCTCATCAAGCTGTATCATCTTGCTATAACTACCGTGCGTCGATATTGGGGTGATATTGTCGGGCGCGATTGATCGTGAATTCGGCTTCTCGAGGTTTTGTTTGCAGGATAGTTTAAGACTGATGTAGTTTTCGTCCCGCGCTACCTTTCTTGGGACCGTATTCGAGGTGTGCAAGTATTGGTCTTTGAGAGGATCTCGACACCGGGTCAATTCCAAAGTCTCACAACCTTGCATTGCCGCCGGGTCTGAGAGTACCATTTGGAGTTTGAATGTTGCCCGCGGGGAGAGATAATACATGATACGGCGATGGACCTGAGAACGAACCATCTGGGAACAACACGACGAGGCACGAGAAAATTTCACCAAACATTTCGGTGTAAGGTAGAAGAGGATGGAGTCCCACAGCTGTTTACTTGGTTAGAATCACTGCTTTCCAGTTCTAAGGTTTAGGAACACCTACCTCAGGGGGAAACTGCTTAAGGATGAGGACATCGCACAACAGTGCACGTTGAACAGGATTCTGGTTACAAAGCCATATGGGATGGTACGTCCCCCCTTTATAGTCCACTCTAGGCTTTAAATCCCAAGACATCGCCAGAGTATAACGCCACGCATCATCTGAGGCGTCATGGGAAAGGACATTAGTCAGTCCACAACGCCTAGGGAAATTATCGTATTATTGGTACAAAATACCGTCAGTCGTTACATTGCCGCGATCCCAAGGACGTTGTACTGTTTACGCCTCCAGTGAAATTTTGCGTGCACGCCGTTGCGAAGTGTTACTAGTTTTCCATATATATTTGCTTAGTTCTAGGTCATTAGAGACCGGTTGAAGCAGTTGTTGCGTTGAGTAATCGCAAAGGCTCACAAAAGGAGCGAAGAGACCGATGGTCGGCTAAGAAGTGAGAGATCGAAGCAATACACAGTTTAATATTATTGCACCGAGAGTAAATCTCTTAGAATCTATAACTGAATGGTCAATAGTCCGGTAGATTCTAGGACGAAACCTTTTTTCCTCTTAGGCGACTCCTCTTTTCGCATGTCAGACACAAACAATCGCAGTTGTTGTCGCCGAAATAGTCATCACTGTAGAATACTGTAATCTCGTCACCCTCGCGAATATGACGCATTGCAACCACAGACATCTGTCGATTGTCCCTAGTCACTAGACGGGCATTTGGCTGGCAGTCATGGTTGACAAACCGCGCGGGTCCGAGGAACACTGAAAGGGCCTTTTTATAGCTCGATTCTACGACGCTGAAATCTTTACCGATCTGACGAAGATTCTTCTCCTGTTGCTCGGTCATACTAACGTACGTTCCAGTAAGGTATGCAATAGTCTGGCCCGCTGTGATCAGCTTACGTGCGGTCACGGCGGCTTCATATTTTGCGCGGATATATCGATTGGTGTGGGTGATTTCAAACGCGCAATCCGGCCGGTATACGTTGATATATTTCCGTAGGTGCTGACAAAACAGTTTTCTTTCCGCCTGTTTATCAAGACCTGGTAGATACCGTATCAGCTGTGGTAGCCCCATTAAAGTATTTATGGCCTTTTGGATATGTCCTTGTTTTATCCTGGAGACAGTATCTCGGTCAAACCCACGGAGGGTTGGGTGCTTGGCGCGGCTCTTGCTGGTCGTTAAACAAGCCTATTGCTCTTTTAACTTGAGAATCACATCCTCGTCTTAAGGTATAAGCATACATTATCTATCAGCAGGTCCAGAGCGATATCATCGAATCTGGCTAGTAAATCCGGAGTCAGTCTCACGGGAGAGCGTTTGTGAATTTGACCGGTTGATCTTCTGTCCCTTATTCTCGTGCAATATCTTCCCGGAACTGAGTGAGCAGGCCTATGCTCTGTCAATCCTCTGTGTGACCTTGTTCCGCTATGACGAGTTGAAGAGTGTGCCGTCTGTCTCCTATGAGACCCTTTGCCAACGCGACGACTTGACCCGTGTGTAGACATTAGATTGGTGTTTAGTGCTGCTTTGTTTCTAGGCTGGATGCGCTGTTTATACATGTTCCACTGCGTTACTCAAACATCTTCTTCTAAAAATGGCCCTTAGTCCTGGTGGTCAGTGATCTAGAGGGAGCGATTGCTGGAAAGGCCTCGGACCGTAGCACGCGCAAGTCCGCATGGTAACTATTGTCCTAGAATGGCTATAGCTTTTGTCCGTCTCTGGTGTTTAACCGTGAGCGATGGGCAACCCAAATATAGACAGTTAGCCTACAAAACCTACGTCCACTCCGAGCTATATTAAACTTCCGTCCCCAAAATGGATTTCCAAACCATAGTAAGCGTCAAAGTGTGTACAGGGAGCTCCGAATATTACACAGCATATCAGGTGACCTATACCGGACTTGATGCGGAAAGCGTGCGTGCTAGCTCATTTGAAATTTAGGGAAGTTGGTTCTCTTGTTCAAGCTTCTGCTATAGTTTTAAGCCAAAGTTCGAACTCGCTGAGCTCTCTTATTTTAGTGACTATATAGTAGACTATATGACAGATATGATGTGGGCGACCTGCGTAAATCGTGTTGATGCTCTTTCGAACCACGCACAGAATGGCTAGTGGGTTGAGAGGCAACCCCCATGGGCGCATAATAACTTCACGAGTCGTATGTTGTTTTGCTCAAGTGCAATATCAAGCGGTAGTTGTCGCTGCCGGTCGGTCAGTTGATTGGGATATGTTTGGTGCTCTAGGAGGACATGTACACTGTCGAGGTCCCCGTGCATCGTCGCAACATATAATGGTAAGAACCTGTGGAACATGTCAGGGACGTCTGACTGGGCCCCACTTTCGAGAAGGAACCGGACTATCTCGAGCGACCGTCCGTTTATTGCGAGGATCAAAGGATTGATATAACCGCCAAAGTTGGTTATCGAAAATTCCTGGGCTCTGAATTCATTGTCGCCAAGAATTGCCTGGTGCTCGTGGCTGCTGCCATGGCGTGCATAGTCATCAAAGTCTTGGAGAAGCTGAGATATGCCAGGGATCTCTTGTACCAGATCGATTCTGCCGGCACGAATTGCGTATGTCAATGCCACAAACTTCTCGTGACTTGTTCTGTACAAGGGATGTCGGAGCTGGTGATAAGAGCCACGATAGGGAAACACAGCCAATATGTTAAAAAGATCGTATGCTCCTAAGCTAGTCGTTATACGGTGAAATAGTTCGTTCGGCAGCTTGTGAAATTTGCTCATTGTTGCCTGGAGAAAACAATGACTATAGAACCAGGTGAATGCTTATGGCCGGTGATGCCACATGGATTGGATTAATATATGCATGCTTGTTTTCCACCTACTGTCACCGGCACTGTTCATGACGTATTCATACTTTCGTCCTACGGCGTTAGTTTGGATACCGGAGACCTACACCTCTATGGTATCGGCTTTGTGATAAGTGGTGACAAATCATCGCTGTCTTTGTCGATTGTAAAGAAACAGGGCGTCTGTTTGTCTTATCAAGGCTTTTGATTCGTACCATTATTCCTATGTCCGCGCTAGTTTCACTCATTTTCGTTGACAGTGGTTTGGTTCCTCTGGGGAACCGATAAAAGGACCCTAACAAAGGATATAATGTAACGTCCTAAGAAAATAAACCGATGCCCTGTCGCTCTACAATCGACAAAGCCGGTGACGCTGGTACGCCCCAGGGTCATACTTTCATATTAAGCACCTCTCATCAATATTCTACCCTGTTGTTTCCATAGTCACCCTTTGCATTTCAAGTAACCCTGTGGGATAAATGGATTCGTTCTTATGAAAGCGCCAATGGTAGCGAGTTCAGCTTTTCTCACCATCTTGTTTTCTAATATTATATAATATATATCCACCATGAATACCAACACCTTAGGGTAATGCTTTCCCATTCAAGCAGTGATCAGCATTGGTGCGGGTGTCTTCTTCGACTAAAAAGAGTATTTGATCCTCTTACCCTATGCCTTCTGGCTTTGTTCCGAGTATTTTCCAGACTTCAAGCATCTGGGTCATTTTGCGAGAGTTTCTAGTAGAGTGCGTTGTGAATTGCGGAAATATAATATATTTTCATCACTTGATATCGTATTGGTAGTTTACTTTTTTTCATTTAAAGGAAAAGTAATGCCAAAAGGAACACAAGTTCGAATGCGGGATCCGCTTATTTTTAGCTATTTTATTTTAATTTATCATGAAATTTACGAAATATCTAAAGTGGTTTAGTGCAGTGGATCATGTAAGTTCCTGCCAGCAATTGGAATTTTGTTTAAAATATATTTTGGCCAATACCTCGGGCCCCACTTCCAACCCCCTCAATTAGATCGAAAATGGAATACCTGGAATATTCTTTTTCCAAAAAGGGTGTCAAAGCCCAAAAGCCTAATAGGACCCTATGGCTTGCTTGATACCTCACACTAAAAAAAGTTTCCAAGCAAGTCAGCAACCGACGAGTCGGCTATAACCTTCGAAGCCAACTTAACTACTTTTCTGGGTAGCTCTGTCTAGTATTAATTCTCAAGAACCACTCTCCAGAAAAAAATCACCATGTTCCAGGAAGCTGTGAATTGGAATCCTTTTCCGAGAAAAGAGGAACATCAGACAAAATCATGGTGGCACAGCCGGACGGCGTCGTCAATTGAGAGGGCAGCATTACGTTTATTTAACCGCCAGAGGCAATGTGGGTTCAAAGAAGTTAGAGTTACCATTCAGAAGGGGAGATTTGCGCCAGCGGGCATTTATCCAGACTTCTCTCATTATTGAGCCGTACGTTGAGAGCGATTAATTCTACTATTTTTACGCGCTTCACAGCCAGGTTCGCGCTAGCCTTTATCAAGGTTGTACGTACAGTATTTTAAGGTGTCATTGAGTATATCATTACGAATATATCATTACGCAAACACTCTTCCAAGTATCTACGGCAAGGAAACTACACTCCCACGTCTGAGACAGTTCGGAACGGCTATCCCGGCTCTCCATGGCACAGACCATATTACTCAAAACGAAGTACGCGAAAGAACGAAGCTTCGTGGTGGAAACGAGACGAAGAAAGTGGATTGGTGAGTGAACATCGATACATCCAGTAAAGGCATGGAAATAGGCGCGTTAGTACGGTACAAGACCGAGTCAATTCATAGTACTAGGTACCCAGGCGGCAAGACGTTCTCGGTTAGAAACTAGCGGTCCTTGAACTAAAAATCTTGAGACATAAATATGGTCTCATACGCTGCCCTCATATAAGATGAAACGAGTAGTATTTCAATATATCGCACACTCCATACTCATTTTCCAATATCGACTGCATCATGACTTTGACCAAATTCAAGACAGAAGCCTTTATAGGTTTATGCACTCAAGAGCAGCTGGGCCTCTTGGACTCCACTGACACGCTCCAATTGCAAGGCATCAACCACTCTGTCCATCTCCCACGGATTGTCGTCTGCGGAGACCAATCTTCCAGAAAGAGTGCCGTTCTCGAAGCTATTTTCCGGCATCTCATTTATAGTGGGAAATAGTATATGCAATAGGTTTCCAACTGAGTTGGTTCTGTGAAAGAAATCGCAAGTAGGGCTCCGAGTTTCCATTGTCCCCCATCAATCTCGTAGCGAGACTTACTATCCTCGCTAGTGTATAAATTAGAGTTGAAATGATCGTCCAATGTCGACTAGGGCAAATAGTTACGCAGCTGGCCGTCCTCGTAGTGCTCATTCCAAATACTGCGAATATAGCCTCTCACGAGGATGGCGTATATGGTGTGCGGATATTTCTACCATATACATCTATTTTTGATAACTGAGGCTTCATATGTTAAGACTCTAATGTATAGTTGCTTTTCAAAATCAATCTAGCGTCTCGAGTTTCCGATGACTACCTTAATAAAAAGAATTTCTCGTTTTACTTTGCTTTGCGATGCTCTAATTATTGCGGTTGAATAGACACTCGTAGTACGAGAAAAGCATCACTATATCTGCCTTGAGGTGGAATTATTGTAGATTTATTGCTAACCTGACTCCGACCAGTGGGGGTGCATACGGATTTTGCTTTAGATGATTCAGTTCTTTCAGCCAACTGCGGTCATAAAGCGACCCAGAAGATCGATCTGCGTACTTCAAGTTCCCACTGTGACTTATTTATATTGACTAATTGGCCCCGATATGCCAAACCATTGGGACAGACCGTGGATATCTACGATTATATACATGTTGTGTTATAAATCAGAGCAACGTACAGCTTTATGTACCTGCTATGGCAATACTTATAACGCTCCATGTCTGCAAATCTGGTAGTGCGTCTATGTGAGATATTTTAAAGAGTGGTGTAGATCCTAAAATTCTGACAGCATGATATCAAACACGCTAGTCGTTGACAGTAAGTCTTAGATGATTCATTCACCTGAATTTTATTTGATCTTATCTTGTAGAGTTACTACTCTACATCTATCCTTTTGATTTTCGGAGGGTTGATTGAGAAACGACACGGGAGGAAGCGCGAAAATACTGACAAACATCTATTTACAGAATAGCTGATTGAATCGTCGTGCCTAATATAGCTACACATAGGTTCAGATCCCATTGAGACTAAAATAGGCGGTCTGTGAGTAACGTATAGCCATGGACATGTACCTATTCCGGTCTATTATCAGCATTTTTCCCCCTTCACTGGCTCGCGTAATTGCCATGAATTCCCCTCCAACATTAATCTGCCATAACCCTTCTCCCCAGTGGAGCGGACCCAAAGCCAGACCAGTTTGGTAGCGGGCTATGATCGCTATCAAGAACAAAAGGGGGAATCCTGTGAAATACTTGATAGAAAAGGGGGTTGATATGAACTTGAACATCGCGCCTTTGCAGTTGGTTCATGTAGCGGTAAATTTGATGTCGATATTTGCGACGCACTCTGGCATGCGGGCGCCAAACCACCGAAGTTTCTCTACAGAAATACACGGTAATATCACCAGGCATTATTGGGGAAGAGCTCTCAGCCGATTCGAGAAACTCTTGTAAGTTCACTATTTGAGGCTCAGTAAGGGAGACAAGTGAGCATGCGGACTGAGGTTTGTATTTGTCTACCAGACATGAACTATCTACGAATCTCCTCACTGTCTCATGAATTTTCTCACAAAACCTTAGAAATAGATGTTAACCTCCCTCTGAAAAGGCAATATCTGTTGCAGGTGTAATATACGCCAGTTTTTTTATTTTTCTATTTTCAGCTTCAGTCTGTAAATTTGATATGTCTAAATATAGACCTATTCTAGTTTTGATATAGAGGCTAGAATATACTATTCTAGTATGTGCCTTTGGTATCAACCACCACTTACTCTTGATCTTATTTAAGAGAGCTCTTAATCTGCGTGATGATTATTGAAGTCTGACGATCAGTGACCTCTAACGTTACACAACTGCCTAATCCACAACCCTCAGAGACAAATCGCCAAGAAGCCACCCGATCAGTCTCTCTGAAATCCTTCCACTTTCACCTATTCTGGGAGACTCATCTCGGGCAAGCAAAGGACATGGTCCTAGATTATAAATAGCCTTGGAGACCTCATCTTTACATGCAGTCCCGACGCTCACTCCCCCTCTAACTTCCTCCCTAAGTATGCGAAAGTCCGACTGGGTCGAGGCTGTGTTTAATGAGACGTTTTCCCCCTCTCTCACCCACAAAATAAAGTCCATCGATGCTCTGATTACGGAATACCTCGTTCCCGAGGTACGACGCGAAATATTACAATTCTACGGTTCGCTACACCGTATCGAAGCGCGATACCCCGGGCTAGACTATTCCTTCCCACCACATCGTATGCGACTGAGCCGATTTCGGTGGCATTTTGAATTGTTCCAAGTGTTTGATAAGTTCAAGTTGACGGAAGCGGAGATCAACGATCTATGCCGGTGGGAGGGTACCAAGTACGCAAGGCAGCTGTACGAGGCACAAGAAGGGGTTAAAGTGCGGGACACTACTGCACAGTCAATCCAGCCAGCGTCGCCCCTACCACTTCCGTCTATCGAAGTTCACTACACTGGCAATTCCGTTATATCGCTGGATCAGGATCTGGTTGTGTCTGCAACTGACGGGACCATCTACCCAAGCACTCGGTCCGTTTCCAGAGCTCGTGACCATAACAGAGTGGAGTATAAGCTCAAAAACAATTCAGTGATGAAGCAAGTGGGAGCTGGCGTGTTACACTGAATGACCGGATTCTCGAAGTACCTTCACGGAACCAGGGCGGCTACGTGCAGACAGAACGCTGTGGACACGGCGACATGGCCCAATCGATTCTTAGAGAGCACCTATGAGGCTCAACTCCTATATACGGACCGCAGCAATGCCATCCGGATTGCTCCGTGACAATCATTGAGTCCCTTCCTGATTCATTCCTCCCATCTTGCAAGCTAAATGCTACTGCCTGACGTGGCCGAGCTTCTAGGTCCGAATGCTACGGCTTTAGATCTACAGACTATAGCCTTGCACCAAAGTCAGTGGAATGCCAGATAGGAGATTATATATCCTCTGGTGAGCTATAGTATAAAAATAAGGGCTTCCAGGGCTAGACGACATTTTCTTTATTTCAACCTCGCAATCATCGCAAATCGCAGGAACGAATAGTTTTGCTTTGCCTTCTGCGTGCATCCACGGGGTATAGAAATTTGTGGGTGTCAGGATTGCTGTAAGTTAGGACATTATCATTATAAAATCTCGATACTCTTACTACTTGATCCTCGGAGGATAAGTGCCAACGATGCTAAATTCATTTCCTCACCGCATCAAAAACCCAGTAGAACCGTCATCGTAATTTTTGTATTGCTATTGATGAGACAACATTGTAGTACCGTAAATACATGGATAACGATCCACAATCGGGTTGTAGATCTGGCGAAGTAGCAAGATCGCCCCTCTCCCGCCAGCCATCTTTTGCCTTTTTCCATCCCTCCCAACATATCTTTTGCATCTTAAGAAACGTGATCATAGTTCTCCTTTTGGCCAATTTCAGACCAAAATATGGACGGTGGAGTGAAGAATGTTCGCGCGTTTTCTTCGTGATTTTGATATCAGATAATACATTTACTGAAAAGGATTATTGTAAACCACCTCAGAACAGCTATACCTCCATTCACTTAGCCCGGGAACCGATATCCAATAGGTATGCTAGGTGGCTCGTCTAGTGATCTATTTATGTACGAAAGGAGCAGAACTGGCAATATTATCATGTCTAAAGCCGAAAGAGGAACAAAATAATCCAAACCCATTAACAATTTTATGTGCATACTTGATCATAAGATCGATACTACAGTTTTCTCTTCCAATCTATACCCCGATCTGTCAGCTGTCTGGGCAGAACTGAAAGGGAGCGAGAATAACATCTAAGGCAAAAATCCTGGAAGCACGTGGCTTTACGTGAACATTTACTTCCAAGGTTAGCGATACTACGTAAGTCCTATGTGTTCATCTCCGGTGTATATATTTTTCTTATGGCTAATTTTAGCATAGTCGCTTGGCAACGAGATAGCCGCAATTACAATGAAGCGCTTTACGCGTGTTGATACTATGGTTTTCTACTAGACGTCTATTTTTCGTTTGGACTAGCCCTATATCTTCTACCGTCTTAGGCTGTATCAGCTGCAAATGTATTAAGGCCTTTGCTGACTGGAGACACTATCAGGCTAACAAGCAGCAGTTCAGCCGTTTTACGACGTTTTGAACTTATTTCCATTGAAATCGGACATGTGTAGGAAGAAAAATAAAATGGTGGGTTGGTTGCCGGGTCAAATTGTAGCGGGGCAGTGGGAAGATATTTTTGACTAGTATCTGTACTATAACTGCTTTGACACTCGAGATACGTATGGTACTATAAAGACAGGATTTACCCACGCAACATTAGGATTATATAATTTCACTACTAATCACTTCTTAGAAAGACAGATAAATTATATAACAGTGAACGGTTAGAAAAAGGCGTGTTTGCAGACTTCTACAAACGGTGATGCTAAAGGATTATCGCTCTGCCTCGCCGAAGAACTGTCTGAAAACTAGCGAAAGTGTTGCTAGCTCCTCTCCCCCCGGGCGAAAGAATAATGGTCTCTTGAGCCGGCGCCAGGTCAAGCTTATCATAATCGCGGTTGGTATGGAAATATAAAAGTATGGCACTTGATATGGCTTTTCGCTTTCTGCCCTTCAGAATAAGGTAATATCTAACGGGTCGAATACCTGGCTCCGCAAACAGTATCTTGAGCCGAGCTGCGCACTGTAAACAACACAAGGAGAGCCACCGACTCTGCGTACTTTTGCGTCATTCACACTCCACCGCTGGATTTTATATCCGCTGCTTTCCAGTGCCTTACGTCGAGTGTGGCTAAACGCAATGTAACTCCCTCCTGGAGACGTGTTCGTAAATGTGCACTTCGTTACACTCCCAAACAGGTCGTCCGGACATAAACAAATAACATAATCGTTTCTCCAGAAATTCATAAGCGCTGAAACCCCGACAAACTGGACATACAGTTCCTCGACTTTCCCTGTGTACGTCACCACAACTTGCACAAGACGTGATTTAGCTAAATCCGCCGACTTGCTAAACTGATACACCTGCATCGTGTTACTAGGAGCTCCAAAACACCTCACAACGTACCTTGCAGCAGTGAAAATCCCACATGGGTGGTTCAAGAACAGTGTTGTACCGTTCTTGTTTCGAAAGGTATTCGAAAAGGCGATACGCATCAACGTCCTTGATGCATATCTCAACGTCCTGTACTACCTTTGCAACATCCGGCAGTAGAAACTTATGAACCGGGAATCCCGATAGAATCGCGCCGCTCGACTGAAGAATATCGTGCAAAAGGTCGACCTGACCGAACCACTGCTTCATATCTTTCCGAAAGACATGTAAGCGATAGTCTTGTTCCATCTGGGAAACAATTTGTAGTCTTTTTGAACAGTACCCAATCGATTGGACATCTGTGATAGACAACTGGAATGATAAACTATTCCAGATCGGCCATTCAAAAATAATCTGTTCAAAACTAACCGCCTCGCGCCCCGACACTAGCATTGCTATCGAAGTTCTAGCATGGGCTAGGAGACAAAACTGGAATGTTTCAAGCGAATCTCATTTCTAAATCTGCTATAATCCGGCTAAGACGCGGGATATACTTAAACCAGATCTATTGACAAAGCTTTCCTTTCTCTTCCCCCACCTTTTTTTTTACTATCTATCTTTAAAAAAAAAATTTTTTTGTCTTCTCTTTTTCCATTTCTGTTTCCTTTTTTAAAAAACAAGGAAATAAATAAATAATATATTACTTTTTACCCATCGCCACGGTACGTGCATTTTATAGATAAAACGCCTACTCCATAGCTCCTGTTGAGTATAAACACTTGGGCTGCAGGAAGACAGACATGACTTTTCCAACAGATATATTATCAGCCGTAGATTGCCAGTGTCTCTTTGCCGTGATTGGTCCGGTGAAGGGATCTCTTCACTGTGAGATATAAATCCATCCTCGTCACCTGACACGTCCTGATGGCATAAATTCACTACACGGGCGCACACAAACGAGTCGTATGTTCTTACCCTCACCCTATATGCTCTATGTGCGGCCTACCACTGTTTCAATAGAGGCAGAGTTTGTCGGCAGCCTCACAAAGGTATGATCAGAGGTAATGTCAGGATGACTCGAGCTAAATGCACCGCAGCTCTAGAACCGCATAAAGTTTCCGGTACCGTTGAACTCATTATGTACTATGGTAACTTGAAACGCTCCTTAGTGGCAGTGGTCGCGTGCTTTATATCACATCTTTAAAGTTGGTCAATAAGCTACCTAATGGGCACTCCCAATATACGCATGCAACCCATCAATGAGAAGAGCCCTACATTTCGCTCATGAAGACATTGCTCCCAAGGCGGTAGGACCCGCATATCAAGCTGGCTTGTTCTCGCGGGTAGTACCGATGGCACATGTCTATACCACAAACGGTCCAATGGACTACTATGATGCCATGATGCCTCTGCACGGTTTCGTTATACCCGAGCTTTCCTATTATCTTAGGCGTAGCGGGATTATCTGATTTGCTGAAGAATAACATCAACGATCGCATGGCCGACACTCTAGCTGTGTTCGGCGCTGCGCTTATTTCTGTCAGTCACCATAGCAGCCCTTGGGCGGTGTTCGTGTACCTGGCAGTATTTTGCCTGATAGCTGTCCTAAGCCGGTGGAGCTCGAAGGCGTATGCCGCTCGCCCTCACCGTTTTATTCCTTTGCTAATATAAGACAGCAGATCTGATAACAGAGAGCTTATACGCTCTACAAAAGTCCAAGACCATTTCGGACTACAGGCCAGCTCAATAGAAGAGAAACCTTCCGAGATCGGAGATTTAACTGGGGACCAGGTAAGACGCTTCGTGATGATGATTCTTTCGCAGCTCAGCACTGCTTAGAGAGTGTTAACGCGGCACATCATACTATGCAGGGATCATATCAGAATCGGACACTCGTGGGGCCTACTCGTTTGGAGATTGGTAAGGTCTTATATATCTCATGGGATGCTATATAAACCACATATGGCTCGGTCGTGGGCATTTTAGGAACCTCCAACGTTGTATACTTGCAGTACTAATAACAAATATCCGCGTCAACCGCTTCGCTCTTCTTTATTCGTAGTCTTATCAGATGGTTAACACTCAAGGCAGTGTGGGTGTTGCTAGGAAGCCAGTATAGCTTTCTCCCATTCCCATCTTGATGTAGAAGGCATTGGCCGCACTATAAGAGCGGGGGTATGAGTTACAAGAAAAAGGGTTAGGCACCTCACTTTATCCTGATTGGGCAACATCAGAGAGTGTAATCCGGTACCAGCAGGATGTTCCGGTGCATCCTTGGGAGAGTTTCGCGATCGACTACAAGCTGGAGTTCTCATCGGCCCACGGGTGAATGATCGGTCCCCAATTTACAGTAAAGCTCTGATAATTTGGTAATGCCGGTGGAGGCCACAGATGCTGCCAACGCCAGGTCTCCTGTCAAATTTAGCATTTCATAGGAGACATTTTAGGCGCGTGATATAACAGCAAGAATGCCACTATTACCGAGAAGTCAATAGAAGGTCTACTGAGTTCGCGAGGATAGCGAAGTCCAATTTTACTAAAATAGGAGTCGTGATTTAACAGTGATATTACCCACTTGCATGCGTGACGGCCGGAGGTATTTCTGGTCATAGAGCTGCTCATGTTTATCTATCGCGGTTCAAACTCTATATCTCTTGTGGCTTTGTCAAAATCACGTGATACCAGCAACTGTTCAGACAGATTCTCGATTCGCACTCTGTATCACCGGATATGAATATATCCACCTGAGATTGCAGATTGGAAAGTCTCTGATCGTATTGAAGCTACCGATACAGATGCCTCAGAAGGCTTCAGAATGCTTCAACAAAACGAGGTCCACAGGCCTAAAGCTCACACGGTTGCCAAGTCTGTCCAGGATATTGGCCCAAAAAAAATCGTGGTTTTGTTAGTGACTGGTCAGATATGGTTGATGTAATTAGGTTGGGTGAAGTTCACACCCTTGACCTAGATCATTACAATCCAAGGCACAGATTAAGACGTGATATCGAAGGCGACGCTGGGTAAACGGTTAATAACGCACCCCGCCCAAGGTAAACCAGTTTAAAAGCCACTAGTCATGTGCCTACTAGGTTCAGAGCTGTCGCTGCCTAAATTTTGCTTGTGAGTGGTGAAACTAGAGTCCCACGTATTGTTAAAATTCTATTATATTGATCCCGCTTCTTCGGCATTATTATTATGTATCTTCCTGTATCTTAAGTATGAGTTTATGGTAACGGCGGGAACCGGCTCCGGGGGATGCATATCACCCTCAAAAATAGTAAGAGATGACAACGACGATAACGGAAAGATCATTGAAATAATCCAGAATCGTCGATCGAAATAATAATGGAAATATAAACCAAGGTTAAGTGAGAAATAAAAAGTAGCAATAATTAGAAATAAAAATAGCTAAATGAAACAACAAAATTAAGTTAACCCAGTGAAGCTAAAAAAAGTTAAGTAAAATTAAATCAATATTGTTCAAGTTAGATAAGGGCGTAAAAAGCTGTACAATGAAAAAGGAAAAGGAAGGAAAAAGGGAGAGGTTCCACTGGCAGGAGACCGCTGGAATTTTGGAATAATAACGATGCGAGTAGGGATATTGGTGTTACGCTTAACGCTACCCCTAATCGGGGCTACCAGGATGTCGAGGAGGCCCAATATAATCTCACAAAAGAACAAGGAGATGACTAATAAAAATAAAAATAAAAAATCGACGTCCGTCGTTATTGCTGGGAGCGTGTGATAGATATTTAACATAATTATACCGACTCTCAATTAGGAATAGCGGGAAGACAGTTTAAAAGCCGAAGATAATCTCCCAAAGTAACAAGGAGAAAAGTAATAAATAGTTGTAGTGGTGGAACCCATCACAGTAGCGTATTGTCACAATTTGTCCTGTATTCCGGCCAATTGGAGATGTAAATGACTCTGTATTTCCATTACCCCTATTTCTCACTATTTATGGGTCCATTCTAGTTACATAAGCTATGCCGACGGATCATCTATCGACCGGTTTCATGCAGTATTCGTAAGGTAATTGCGACACGTATTAGTGGCCTGAGGTATCGCAAATGCCTCAGGAAGCTTGCATGCAATCTTCTCCTTCGAGGGCAGCATCCTACCATCATCAATATGACTACAGTTTTTCTACCAGATTCTTCATTCATGATATAGCTTCAAGATCAGTACTTCAGTCGCTTCCTGAGATTACTCTTTACGCCTACGGTGGGCATGGGAGTGGTTGGTTGTCTTCTCTTCTCTCCATTGATATCGACCCGTCTGCCATATCGGACTGCCATCGAGCCATCCCCATTTCGATAGTAAATAACAAAAAAAAATTATAATAATAATAATAATAATAATAATAAAAAAAATTCGACGTCTGTCCTTACTACTGGGGAAATGTGACAGATAGTATAGCACAATTACGCGCCACTCTCAATTAGGAATAGCGAAAGACGGTTGGAAGCCGACCGAACACAGTACAACTCACCACAAAGACGCATGTCCAGGCTGAGAATACAATGTCAAACGCAGTAGGGGAGAATGACAGCCTCTGTCGGAGCTTACGCTTTGCATGGTCTATGGTTATAGCTTTGTTCGTACTACCAAAAGCCGGTTTGCCTTGGTATATGTCGGTCTTTATTCGGCGTCAGCGTATATATATCCCCGTACCCGCGTATGGTGTAGTACAATAGAGCCTGGCCAGTGTAAGGGAAATCTCTAATATAGTGGTGACACTCGTCAGCCGCTCCGAGAAGTATTCCGTTTAGTTAATTTCTTTTCCTGATGTGGTAGCCGAACCAACGAGTCTAACTATTGATACGGGAAGACACTTGGAGACACCACCTAGGAAATACCACCCGAGCCTGATATCCGTCCATCGCATGTCGACTTCAGGTTTAGAATTTCACTGTCTATAGGTGAACGCCCCACACTCTTGACACCTAGATGTAAATGACCTCTAAACCAGAGGCATTCCGCCTTCGTGATCTAATGGTATACGCAACCATATCCACCCCCGAATCTGCCGCATTAGGGAGTGCACGGGGTAAGTCCAGCGTACAGCAGAGGTTCATAAAGCGCTTAGCAGATGTCCCGAGGATTGTGACAAAGCCCGAGTCAAACAAACGGAGCTAACTCCAATATTCGGGCTGATAGCTTCAGTCCAGCCCTGGTACCTGCCGCCGTCACTGGCGGTAGTCTAGCGACCCATAGCATTCTATAAGAGCCGGGAGCCATTGTGGATCTAAGGAGTGATAGGGTAGGATGCGCTGCTCTTGAAGGGGAAACACCGAAATTGTGGCACTTTTGCTGGAAAGCGGCGCCAAGATAGACGATAACAAGGGGGTCCTCTGTTTGCCGCCGTGAGAGCGGAGCTTGTGTGGACATAATACACGGGAAGTACGACAACCCTCTTAGTATTGTCACAACTTTGCACACGAAAGATTGTGGATACAGCAAAGAGATTGAGAAAGATAATAGGGAGGATAGGGAACATATGGTTACATACCTGACAGCTCACGCAGATATTGCCTTTACTTTGCGAGCTGCCCACTACGTGGGTTTCATTGTTGTCAGGATCAGCGGGGAGTGAAACTAGTCTATACCGACACTAAACCAACACACTGGAACGTGATTTTCCATTCTCACTGTATCGACCAGCTGTAGATTTATTGTCATTCTTGTGTTGCGGTTCCTTTCACAACGGCTATAGAAATATGGAAATATTTTATTGTAAATGATGATAGCCATGGGACGAGCAATTTTTCCACCCTACAGATGTATTTCGCGACTGCCTCGCATATAACCAGAAAGTACTGGCTCTTACAGTGACGCAGCAATAGTATTGACACCCCTTTGATTGCTCAGATTCTGCCGGTCAAAAATCCGATTTTTCAACGGCTCTTGACTACATTACGGATGAAACACTTAACTGTTGTGGATTAAATTGAATATTGTCACCATAAAAGCACTCACTTAAGCAATAATGTTTAAAAGTAATACTCTTCGGTTTACACAGCGGTCTGTCCAAGGGTGTTAAAACATTTGCTGTGTTAGTGTAGATAAATAAGATGTGAGGTTTTAGTATCATACATACAGCCAGCGTGTAATGAAAAAGAGCGATAAAAAGATAAATCAGGGTACAAAGATCAGTGCACTAGTGTGTCTCAAAATGTTTGTAACGGTTGATTTAACCCATATGTAACACGCAACAGCGCCGCGCAAGAACGAGTAGCTATAGGGTCCATTCTTTATTCCTGTTAACGATGCTATGGGTCACCAATGATTGAAAGGTACTTGGAACATTGGAGTCAACTCCATTGCGGATACTTCTACCGAGATAACCATGGCCTCTAGACATGCGGGTCATAATACGGTGGTAATGGGTGTGCCAGCATTGCCTAGGAAAATAGAAGAAATAAGGAGGACTGGGAGCAGCCACGCTTGCTTGACCATGCGCTTAAGGAAGCGACGCTTAAGCGGACGGCCGACGGCACCCTTGGCATTTATAGTAAGGCTATCTTGTGTCTCAGGCACTCGCAATATAGTTTATATCCTCACCAAGCCGCTTCCGAAGCTCTTTGGCTACCGATTAGGGTGGACCGGAGTATGTATAAATTATAGAACAGAAACTTCATTCTCTTCTATTGTGAACCGACTAATCACGATTTAGCATTTGCGTGCATTTACTTAAGCAAATCAAGGCAACTAGACAATCTATCTCGTAAGATTGTATGACTCGCCTTAACACAGTCTAACAAGACAGTTTCCGTCATACAAGGCGTTATCAGATTCATAAGACAATCCTTCCTCAAAAATATGTACAGGTTTTATCAAGATGTGGCGATTTTCCGGGTGCCAAAAATTGCGGGCAGTCATCAGGGCCTCAGCTAGGAAAGTCCCACACAGTGGCTTCTGTCAATGTGTCATCAAAAGCGATCACAGTATGTTTACCTGCTAGTGCAATGCCGCGCCACTCCTTATATTTTGCTCCTAGTCGGTGAGTACTGACCAACTTGCCGGCTTTGGACCAGAAATTGACAAATCCTTGACCTGCGGTGACAATATAGGTGTCGTCCATGACGATGGCTGCGTCAGAATCTGTGCGCCATATACAATTGGCACCGTTGCAGTGATAAAATTCATGTCGTTGCTCGCCGTTTGCGATGATAGTATATTTACTAGCAAACCCTCCTGGGACCTGCGCTTGAGTTCGAGTAACGTAGGTTCCATCTGAAAACCGCCCGATCCGTGCTGCATCAGGCTCTTGATGTTGTGAATCGCTTCTAGTATATGGGACAAACTCGCTCCGCTTATCGATTGTTATCAGGCGGATGCCATTGAGAGTAAGCCGACCTAAGTGGGCCACATCCTGGACGGAGAAAATTCGCAGGTCATGCGCGATAGATCCCTGGATATTCCTCCACGTCAGATTCCTCCACACATAGATTTTAAAATCGGTGCAGAGTGCGACAACTATATTTCCGGCTGGTGATGTGGACAATTCTTTGATGATTCCAACATTTATGCAGCCTGGCATATTGCGAGACTCCCGAAGAAGAGTATCCCAGACCTCAAAGACCATCTTTCGGCGAGATAAGTGAATTACCAGATCACCTGAAATATGCCACCCTGGCTGGAATGGATACCTTGGGTCCCCTGTAAGGCAAGGTCGTGTTAGTCCGGACGGACGATGGCCCATCAGTGACCAGTCCGAGACTCGACGCACGACAACGCTATAATTGCTAAACGGTCTCTTGCTTCTCTCATAGCCGAAGCAAACTTTTCCCTCGCTGAGGAGGACAGGTCTTAGAAGGTGTGGCTTACGATGAAAGGTTGGTCCGCTTGGCCACCTCGCAACCGACATTGTTGATTGTTCCTCGTTACTACTACCCAAGGTATCGTAGTGAAACGCAAGATATTGACCATTTGGTGCTATAGCAAGAGCGGAAGGACGGCTCCCTTTCAGCCTATGTCTTACTGGGACGGGAATAGCCTTCTTAAGCACGGAGAAGTCAGGATATACATTTATGGAAGTACACTGCACGGGTGGATTTGCGAGACGAGGGAGAACGGCCTCCTCAATGTAGTTCGCGACGCGATTGTGAGTGGCTAAGCTGTTAGCGCAAGACTTCGGTTTTAGAGGACGCCTGCGAAAACCATATTGCCGAACACGACTATCAATACCTCGCCCCTGCTGTTGAAGAGGCATTTGGGTAAGCATAAAGAAAAAGGCACGGGGCTTCGTGAGGACAGTGAGCGGCAGTGACAGCGGTAGCGAGGATGTGGTAGAAACATAAAAGCTCAACGCTTGTGAAAGGGCTTAAGTTAGTTATCGCTAAGAAAATGATCTGTGTGGAGAGTGTTGCATATATTAAGCGGACCGATATAAATACTGAAACGCGTGACACCAAGAGAGACCTGGGTCACGTGACCTTGATAGAACAGAAGTTCTGTTACAGAACTGAGCATTAGATAGCGAGAGAGCTCGCTTACCGAGTCTCTCTCTCTCTCTCTCTCTCTCTCTCCATCCTTTTCTCTGCCAATAACATTGACATATTATTTCTTTTCTTCTTGTTGTTATTAAGAGTTAAGTTACTAGTTGGCCTGGATAGAAGGATTGGAAGCATTTGAGATTCTAACATGTTGGTCGCTCGCTAAAGATACATGTTTACCTGAATAAACTATTACAACGACAGTAACACACGACGCTTGTAGCTCGTGCTTTTGTCTCAAACCACCCGGTGGATCATTTCCCTAGTTATAACATCCCCTTCTGCGTTCCTAAATACAGGTCGAAATAATAAACGAGGAAATGGAAAGGGACAAAATGAGCTAGTTCAATCAATCAATCAAAGTTCTATTAACATGTTGGATCCTAACTAGTATCGTAATGGCTATGCAGGCGCCTCGGTCCAAATGAAGCAAAAACTCTTAATCCTTACTCCTGAAAGGAGCTAGCGGCATACTCAATATCAGTGAAAAAGCTCATCCTCTTAAAAGCTTTTCTGGCTCTGGTGGTTACGTACAGGATGTTGAGTGTGCACAGAAACCTTCCGATCCTTGGAACTATGGAATCGAACTAACTCGACCGACACGGCATATGAGGCTCTGATTTACTCTGCAAGTTCTCGGACTTGAGAATATTGACCAAATGATCGGCTGGCGCTTTGATCTGTCACATCATTTGGAATCCAAACTTCGTCGAATGCCTGACTGGGAGATTATTTCACCGAGCTCTCTGGCTATATTGACCTTCCGATACGCTCCTACGGCAATGCAACCTGACAACAATCAGTGTAACAATTACAACACATTGATTTCGAAGAAGATAGCCTCCGAAAATAAGGCTGTTATTTTCACAACGCGATTGCAAAATCAGGTCTGTTTGCGAATGTGCACGATCAATCCAAAAACGACGGAGGATATTGAGGAAGTGGTTGAAGCCCTTGATCGTATTGCCAGAGAGATTCTGGGAGAAAGCCAAGCCCCCAGATACCGTTCGCAGCTTTAAACAAACAACGGGGTTTTTGCTGTCGGTCTCATGCTCGTGTCAAGTCTGTCACTTGGCCGCTTAATCCCTCTTTCAAAGTTCGTTCCACGATCGCTTCCCAACCAGAAAGAAAAAAAAGAAAATTATTCTTTTTCGGACTTTGTACTACGATGGTGCCTACGGAAGGTAAATACGTTGGGGATCATTTTGACTGTACACCCAACTTTCACTCAAAATTGACAAATACATCACTCCGAGTTTCGGGAGATTCAGTGATAGATACCAACCGCTAGCTCAGATCGCCAAATCTACTAGTGTCCGGCTTTCTTTAAAGCCCAGTAATTATAGCTGTGCTCGCTATTAGATTAGATAATCCCCGCTTGGACCAGTCATGCTGCACCTAGTTGATTATCCGGCGGAGATTGAAGCCCACTGACTCTTCTCCGCTACTGTTAATCGGTAAGCAATTGAGGGTCTTTGGTAAAGTTGTATAAAACCCGACATTTCGTCATTATCAAGATTGGTTTAGAAATAGTACGTCGTGTCTTCTCATCGAAAATCTTCGTCCAGAAGGGATCTCACTAGACCTCGCCAAAACCCGCCCACAACCCAAACCCGCCCACGAAAACCCGCCCCACGGGTTGGGTCGGGTCTTAGTCAGCAGACCCGTGGGCGGGTCTTCATTTTGAGAACCCGACCCGCGACCCAAATGGGTACCCATATAACCCGCGATAGCCAAAAAAGAGTGATTTGTCAGCTAGCATAAAATAATGCCGTATCTTTGATTTATATCAAGGTATGGCTCTGGTATAAGTATGGTCTAAAGTTTTGGAGTACATAAATTTGAGGAATAAAACAGATTAAGCTTAATTCATAGACTAATACAGCTCGTAACCCTGCAGCCGGCTTGAAGGTACTGTTACCCTACCGGATGATCTCTTGTGAGACCTATCGCCGAGGCGTGTGACCGGAGGTGGGAGCAAATCTCCATCGTCGTCCTCATCTTCGGCCACTTCAGCCATCGCCGCATCTTGCACTTGATCATGGGCTGGAAGTTCCTCTGAGGCTGTGCTTTCTACTCCACTTACCCCTTCGACGGCGAGACCTGTTTCGGAATCCTCAATGGGATCGTTCTCCTCGACATCGCTGATAGGAGCAATATCGTCTTCAGTCTCCTTTAACGCCTCATCTTCTTCGAGGGCTTCCTGGCCCTCCCTCTCAACCGCTGGACTTTCCAGAAGACTCAATTGCCGGCTCTCCAAAGTGAATCTTTCCGAGCACATGTACATCATCAAGTCTTGAATGGTTGTCTCGTTGAGGGATCCGCGGCGGTAATGGCAGATATCCCGTGCGCTGTTGAATAGCCTTTCAACTCCTGCGCCCGTAGCAGGGACCGAGAGCAAATCGCGAGCCAGTCGCGACAGGACTGGAAATTTACGCTCGTTCTCCTTCCAATATGCGCGGGGAGGAATTGAGACAGTTGCTATGAGGAATTAGTCTGTCATCAAGCTTCAGCGGCCCGATAATACTTACCCTCGCGAAGATATCGATCGACCTCGTCATGCTCGAACCCTTCGTTGACTTGTGCGTCTTGTGACGGCCCAAGAAGCCGATCTAACTCCGAGGCTTGCAAGGAAGGGCGATGCACGGTACGGAAGAGCATCTCAGGATTCCGTTGCTGATATTGCGAGAAACATGTCCTGAGGTATTCACAGTATTTTTTGGAAGTTTCACTGTGGCACTGCGAGTACTCTGCGTCGTCAAAAGCGCAAAGCTTGTATTGAGGAGCAAGTAGGGTCCCCGTGCCATAGAGGAAGCCGTGATCACGATACGTCTTTTCGTAGTATTCTCTCAGCTTCTGCTTCGCGACAAGCAGCGCTCCATACATGTCCTTCTTCCAGGGGGTCGTCTTTTTTCTCAATTTTCGATTTGAGCGTTCAATGTGTTCCAGTAGCTTCCTGTACACGAGGAAGACGCTGTGAATTGTCACGTCTTTTGTCTTCATCAGGGCCATGGTGAACTGAAAGAACGGCTTCGTCAAGTGAACAAGATAGTCAATTTGCCGCCATTCAATGTCAGTGATTTTAAATTGTGAATAGTCATGGTCTCGGCAGTATTTGTCGATGGTATTCCTTAGTCGGCGCGCTCGTCGAAGCATCAAGAAGGTGGAATTCCAGCGGGTCTGAACATCATGCAACGGGAAAAGTCGCATTCCACCAGATTGGAGGCACAGGAATGCATCTCGCCGCTGGGGGCTGGCGTTGACAAAAACTGCAAAGGACCGAATCTGTGGAAGAGGCACCGTCAGCAATGTCCAAATATGACGGGTCCGAAATCAACGGACTCGCCTTTGCTAGAGTATGCGCCACCTCACCATGGTCCACTGAGTCCCTGAGACAAAGAGCTTGTGAATTGGACCAAAAACTTCTCACTTCTTTATTCTTGGGAGCAGCTCTGATATGCCCCAACAGCTGCTTGAGGCAAAGCTGAATCACATGGGCCATGCATGGAACACGGACAATGGATTCTCTCGAGCCGATGGCGCCACTAGAAATGAGTGATTCTTGCAGCGCTCGGATGAGGGTTTCATTATTTGTTGCATTATCCGTGGTAACGCTGAAGATACGACCCAATAGCTGTCTTTCTCTGAGCAGCTGGAGGAGCACGTCGCTCAAATTGACTCCTGTGTGAGGTCCATGCAAAGGCTCAAACCCAAGAAGCAGCTCGCGGTAGTTCCAATCTCTATCGATGAAGTAGACTGTAATTGCCATGAATGCTTGCTGGAAGGGACTAGTCCAACAATCTAATGCAAGTGAAACTTTGGCGTCTTCGGGTAGATCTCGCAACTGTGATTCCTGTTGTCCTCTTACAGCGTCACGCAGGCGTCGTCGCAAGGTTTTTGCTGAAGGCATTTCTAGCTCTCCCGGTCCGAGGTGGATGAACTTGAGGAGTGCTTGAAATTCAGGGTTTTCAACGGTCTGGAAGGGCAGACGAAGACAAGCAATGGTCCTCAGCAGCCGCTCCTCGAACTGCGATGTGGTGAACTTGTTCGGACCGGATGGTACTCCCAAGAAGGCTTTCTGGATTGAGTTTGACACGAGAGCTTGATGGCATGTTCTTTTCTGGCCCTTTCGACAGGACTTGGATCTCTGGTGCTTTCCCATTGCGCTTGTGCCGTGCTTTTTGTGCTGTGGATGATCAAGTAGGGTCAAGCAAGCCCTACAGATCACTTTGGGAATGCCAGTTTCAATGCCCGCAACTTGGTCGAAATGCTTCCAAACTTCAGCGTAATGTGACTCCATCGACCACTTTATTTTAGACCGTCCGTCGCCATTCAGCACTTGACCATATTCTGTTTTTTGCCACCAAGTCAAAAAACTGCTGGAATGTTCAGGCTCGTACAATATCCAGTTCTTTCTGCGGTCCGGTCCGACGCGTCGAAGTATCGTTGGAGGTTGTTGAGCGGGACTATCGACGCTACGTCGGGAGCCAGTGAAAGGCTAACTGGTTAGTATGTGCTTGCGTCTCTGAGTTGTTGAATTAATCTGCGATTTTGAGAGTATCGTACCGAGGACTGGAAGTCCGAGTCCATGGAAACATCTGATTATGGCTCAATGGAGAGCAAGGGGCTCAAAGACCGATGAATTGACCGCGAGGACATGGCTTTTGGAGATTCGATGCTCATAGCTCAAGCTCGTTGGAGTTCCAAGAATTGGAATTTTCGTGGGATCAGAGTGATTTTTTTCCCAACGCGTCGCGGTGGTTTTTTGTATGAGATAGTGGGTCGCGTCAACCCGCGGGTACCCTAAACCCACGGGTACCCAAAACTCGTGCGACAGTAAAACGATGGCGAGGATGCTTCTTCACTGGCTGGTCAATCATTTTTCTGGATATTATAGCTTAAAGTGTCCTCGAGAGGCTTGATATCAATAAGGGTCGATGGATGTTCTTAGTGCCAACGCTGGGATGCAAAAGTGTTCGGAGAGCGCGCTCTGGCTGGACAATTGCCTGTACATATATAATATATATATTATTGAGGTGGTGAGACATTTCATGAGACGGTATCTCCCATATAAAGTTGTGACAAAATTAAATTACCAATATTACCACTACTGACTAATACACTTTTGTTCACTTATTATGCATTTTGGTGGGTTATATGGGTAACCCACGGGTACCCGCCAAGAACCCACGGGCGGGTTCATGAAGGCCAAAACCCGCGCGGGTTACCCGTGGGCGGGTAGGAGAAAGCGACAACCCGCCCCAAACCCGCGTTTGGCGAGGTCTAGATCTCACCGTTGGTAGTCACGTGCCGGTGTCAACCTTTTCCTGCTCCCAGAGCCCGTTACCTTTGCACACAGCTAGTGTTACTCGGCTCAGGCACTTAATAAACATTGTCTAAGCGAGATCCAGTTGGCCGACCTGGATATTCTTCTATTAAAGACCATGATATTGAGTCTAATGTCCGGGATCACTACATATGTCTTGGCTTGGGTGAGAAAATATATACCTTGGTGGAAGCGAACTAGCTTCGACGTTTACCTACCAGATATACACGAAAGCTTCGGCAAAATATTCAGTTCCAGCGCGCTACCTTGTTCGCTTATATGTCCATATTGGATGAAATTCCGGAATTTCTTATCGAAGGTCTCAAATGGTTCAAACATTTGTTATCGCGATGGCCATACGGAAGACCTCTGTAGTGACTGACTAATCTAGATTCGTTGCTCGGGAGGATCATAAGAACCCCGTTCTCAATGGATTTGATAGGCAAATTCGCAGGTTATCTAGCCATTATGGGCCTTTCTGCCATTCACAGATCACCAAAACCATACTAGACATATTGCGTACAGTGTGGCAGGATACCAAAAGAGCAAAACCTTTCTGTTGTCTCCTCAGTCGAGCCGTACGCCGGCAGAGATTTTATGTAAGCTCGGAGGCGCAGGGATCCTGAGTCATCTTTTTTGCCGAAGGAAATCTTCTACGACGATGACCCTACAGTCATACATTCTGAGGTGGCCTCAAGCTTGATACAGTTTGTCAACCACAGCAACGCTATCTTGTCACATTACAAGCGACGACCGACCACATGCAGGGTTCGTATGTGGATAATCCTGCGAGAGAGCACAGCTTTCCGGACCTTGAGTTCTTGCTGGAACTTGCAGTCGATAGCGTGAATGTGAGGACTTTGAAACAGATGCTGTAAACTCCATAGAATGGTGGATATACTATAGATCCTAAAAATGGATCTAAATCAGATTTGATTTATTATTTGAATTTTATTAAAACAGTCTTGCTACTAATTCAGTGACTATTTGAAATCCTAAGCTGTAACTCAAATACCCAATAATATAGCTAGAATTTGCATATTTTATGCAATTAAGAGATCTTCTATATTTGTCATGTTTGTCGGCCCTCAAAATGCCGCCCTCTGAGGGCAGATAAAAGACGTGCCCGACCCGCGGGCAGGAGAACCCTGCCCTCCGTCCGCAAAAGGCGGGTGAATCACGGCCGAGGCATAGTAAATAAAGTGAGTGGAGAAGGGTAAGTTAGCTTTCGTACGAAGCTGTAATTATCCAAGGCGGTTATAGAGGCGGTAAGAGAGACGGTGAGAGGTTTGTGTAGGGAAAACTAATTTTGATCATTAAGGCCTTAACAGACTGCCGTAGGCATTCAAACCCAGTTCTCGTTAACGCTGAGCACTTACGATTGCATTGCTGTACTGTAGTATAGGAAACATGTTATATATGCGCAGATACAGCCTTGACCATTTTCATGAACAGCCCTTAGCCCTGCATTTCACTTCCGCGAGAGCTTTTGAAATGCATCGATCAGCCGGGGCATAGAGGCTGGCTTCCTCTAAGATGTGCTGTGCCGACTCCCACTTCTCCAGCCCCGCTTCTGCCAGGCCGAGTCTATATTTTGCCTTGGCCGTCTGCACTGGTTTGATGGCAGGCACCTTTAATGCCTGCAAGGCCGACCATTTCGCCTCATTCCAAAGTTTCAGTCGAAGGTACATGAGCGCCATATTCGAGTGTAGGGCAATGCGTAATTCAGGGTTGTCGGTAAGGCTGTCAAGGCGAAACAGACACTCGGAGTAGAATTTAACAGCTTCATGGAATCTGCCGAGCTTGGCAGAGTCATTTCCATACGTCCTCAGTTCGTGAAGCTGATCGGGAAATCGTCTGCATATCGGGCACCGTCCATCTTGAGCAAGCCATATGAGAATGCACCCTCTATGGTATACATGGTCGCATGGAAGGGTAGTAGCGGTCAATTCAGAGCACATTAGGTCGCTACACACCATGCAGTAGTCACTTTTTGGAGACATGATACTTGCGAGGTTCCGGGATATCGCATGACGGGGTTCGAACTCGTATTTGTGCTCTCCCCAATGGGTCAAGAAATGCCGAAAGCCATGCTTCGCCATGAGCTTCGGCAGCAAGGTTATAGTTGTTTCCTGTGCGCATGGCGAGGTCGACTCGGGTCTGCTCTGTGTCAACCAACCCCATTCTCTGCCTTGGGGGTCCCAGTCGTCGAAATCGCTTGGCCAGTCTTCATCCGCCAACAAGACTTTCCTGATGTAGTTGTCCAGCAAAATTGCTGCATTGGCGTCGAACACACAGGATACATGCAGAGTAAGCAGTATTCGCCGCATGGTTGCAATGTTATGGGCGTACAAAAATCCAGACGGCGAAGTATTCAAAGTATCTTTATTGCGGGCGTGACGGCAGGAACCAATTGCGAAGGGATGTCTATTAGGATCTTTTTTTTATTTATGACGCCTTTTTAAATGGCAATTTCATTCCAAAAAGCATAGTAGTGGACAATAATCAACCGAGATAAGGTAGATGTCACCTTTCTTTTGCGGAAAAAGAAAGAAAAATAAATAAATAATAAAAATAAAAATAAAAAATAAAAATGAATTCACAGTAATTTCTTGACCCACAAGTCATGTGGGTCGGTCCCGCTGTCTGGCCTAACCCTAAAGCAAGCTTGAAATATATGACGGGGCCAATGCAATGTGCCAATCCCCTGGTTTGCAGGTTTACTGGAGCGACATTCTTGAAAAAGACCCGTTGTGCCACTTATGGCGTATAGTCGTATGGTCGTCTGTCCATCAGCCCCGAGACTTGGGTAGCCCTTGTGCTAGGCAGCGCAACTGTAGCCTCCCCACTAGCTGCGCGCCCCCGCCTTTTCTGCCTATTCAAACTCTGAGCCATTCCGGTAGAGTTTGCTAGATTTTGTAAAAAATAAAAAATAAAATTAGTTTCTTAGACTGGACATGAATGTGGGTGTGGGGGCGACCCCGCTATCGCGCCTAAGACTAATGCCCTCGATTACAGAAGGTGCCAATATGCTTGCTATTTAGTAAGTAGCGGCCGAAATTGGCTTCCATGTCGGAAGGATAGAGATACTCTTTCAAACCCTAATCACATGGTCCGCTAATCCATAGTTGTAGATCACGTTCTGATATTCAACAGTGAAATGTCAAATGGACGAGCTGTAATGTGATGTAAAGTACGCTGTATGGTATGAAGGAATGGGGAATCGGCCATATATCTCATTCCTATAGCAAATGCAGAGCTTGGTATACAGCACATTGATGTTACAATCATCGGTGACTTGTTAAGTCTGCTATGGTCCGAATCGTCATGGAATTGTTTTTAGGGCGCTATGACACAATGTGTAGAGCTCGCAACGTTTTCGCTTGATATAAATTTTCGGTTAAATAAGAAAAGTTCGAGTAAGAAATTCGATCGTTAGTTTCATAAGAGCGATTCTACACGGAGTACTGTTATATTTAGGACATTTTATTTAGGAAGATATATTTAGGATAGGCTGTTCGGAAAATCAGATAAATCGATACAGTGGCCCCTTCCCCACCTAAGGGCTCTCAATGCGGCCCTTGGAGAGGTGGAGAGGTTTCATTAGAATACAGCGATGGATGTATGCTGGGTCTAGTATTATCAAGCATTTTTCAATGGGATCCCCGACCTCTCCGAGGATACAGACCAGCTGCAGGGCATGAGCCTTGGAATTCAGTCGGATGGCGTCATTATTGTTGAGCCCGAGTAGTTCGATACTTTCGTGTTTCGAAATAGAATGGAGGAGGCCTAATCGGGATGATGAGGGACGAACCAACGAATATCCAGGACGGTTTTCTTTTATTTATCTTAGCCTACAACAATTTATTCTACGTTTTTAGACTCTGACCTATTAACGGGCGTAAACCCGTAGACTGATATAGAAACAACGGTCCATAAATAAAGCAAATCAGAGAGCCATATTAGGAAGATACCTAGACAGTTATAAAAGAATAACAGTCTACCGTGACTTGTTTAGGTATCTTTGGGAAGACATGCCGAAAACAAAAATTAAACGCAGTGACTTCATCGATGGCAGAAAAGAAGAGCTTACGATTTACGATGGAGGAGGACTCTGTATACAGCTCCTTGTGCAGCGCACCATGGATGAAGACACCTTGGCTCGATTTTTACAGTACTGCTGGCATGAAGCCTGCCCAGTTGATGAACTTGATCACCCTAGGCGGGTCTATGATATGATGAAGGATCGGCTGAGAGCCGATAAAACGCTGCACTATATAATTGGGGAAGCTCTCCGGCATAACAACGAGACTTCGAATCCTATAATACAGAACAAGGCACTTGAGACGAACCCATCAAATGCGGAAGCGTTGAAGCGCACCACGCATTCTTTCGAGAGCCGGCGGAAGTGCACGACCCTTGTACTTACACTAATTATACTTACAATTATATTTGGTATCTGGCTCGCCTTGGAGAGAAACAGCACGTGGGAGATATCTGATATTGAGAGCCTTCAACTAGCAGCCTGTGCGCGGGTCAGAGCTGTTATCACTATTATCAATAATCAGCTTACTTAAAAAGATACGTAGCATAGTAATTTTTCGGTTTTCGAGGTCGTAATGTTGGAAGGAAACTACCTAGGATCGCACTAAACTGGTGGCTGCTCGAATACCTCTTTTTCTGAGAGCCACGATGAGGCTTGCGCTAGAAAGGGGTGGGTCTATTAGCTCGGCTTTCTAGAATTGTAGGACGAATAACTGGCATTTTTGGCTCTTTCAGTCAAGCAGCAAGGCTAGTGACATAACGTTAGAATTTTACGAGTTGAATAAGGCCTTATATTTTGATGTCAAGACGAAGCCCCTCATCTAATAATGAGCCCGATCTCTCGTAGATAGAGAACAACGAAAGCTATGATCATTCGTTATTTACCACCGTGGAAAGAAACCACTCTTGTCTTTTCCTCTGCCCACGTTGAGCGGACATTCTCGTCTAAACATAACATCACACTTGATGGACCGACTACATCCACACGTTTTCCATCCGAGGGCATTCAATACTCCTTGGAATATAAAAGCCTCGGAATATCTGAGTTTCTCTTATACCCTTGTTAGCATCCGTAACCCTTTAACACAGTTCCTCTCGCTTTTAAAAGCTTTATTAGAAGTTGAGCCCATAGATCATAGTGCCTCAACTTATTGGCGCGATACACCTACTGCGTTGGGCTTAATAATGCAAGTTAGACGAGGAGTTCGAGGTCCGAAATTTGTCTCGCCGTTGTCACCCAGTTTTGAGGAGTCTCTTGTCGGCATTGGTCTAAGCTACAGCCAGACATCTAGTTCAAAGGTTCCAGTGCCTTATAAATGATAATATATTATCTTTGCGACATGGCACAATTTCTCTTTGCCGTAGCTCCAAACTACAGTACGCACTCTTGGCCTCGCTTTAGACCCTACATTCTATGCGGCGACTCAAGACATGCCCTAGAAAACTATGAATAGCTTCTCGTGTGACCATATGAAAAATAAATTAATTCTCTCTGGTGTGCACCTCTAAATAATAAGATAAGGCTTTTCGCCATGCCCAGAGCCTTAATATCTTTCATTATTTTCGCACGCACTGAACTCAGACTGCTGTCAAGCAATAGTGACGACGGTTTGACATAGAACAAACGGAGGGATACCTACTATGCCAAGACACTTAAAGATGTCCTTGGTGGTAGTAGCCTGTGTAAATAGATCTGGGCCATCCCAACGCACTTTATCGGGATTTTCAGTAAGAGCATAGTAGAGAGGGATTCCACAGTCAAAGTATCCAGTGTAGTATTAGCGATCGCGCCTCGTGGCAAAAAACTGGTATCAGATTAAGAACTATTGAAGAGCATACATGCCGTTGCTTGAGGAAAGCTCCATCGTTTTAGGGTTCCGGTTTGGTCATAACGAGGATTAGATAGAGGAGGGGTATAATCTTGATGGCTTGCTTTTGATTTACTAGTGCTCTGTAATATATCAAGATCGAGCACAATGGCCCATGGTAATGGTGGCGGTCTAAGTTTGGCCCGAGGAGAAATCTTCGAGTGGCTATTTACGACTAGATTTTATCTTGGTTTTCCAAGGCGGACTTAGGCCGAACTCTATTTAATTTGAAATCTCCTGGACTTCGTAGCTGCTTTGTAACGAGCAGATCAAAGCCATGACCATCTGGAAAATCCGTTACCAAAATGAACATATCCGAACTTTTTCTACCACGGCACAGGCATCAATCTAGCCTGTCTATCAACATAACATATTCTCTAATACGGCCTGAACAGGGTAAGCTGCCTGATCATTTGCCGAGTACGCATACTCTGGAGTGGACCCCCGGTCAAACCGAGACCAATAGAGATTAATCTCCACCGGCTATCCTATTCTGGCCTCCCAACCACTCTAATCGTTCACACGAGCTGGGTCATAATTCGCGTCGGACCATTGGTTCGCCTTGTGTTTTATTCAATTCGAACAAATATCACCAAAATAAAATCAGAGACCGTCGTGACAAGATTATATTATTTAAATATCAGAAATTTCACCAGTGATAATAAACAACACCGATGAACGCAGTTTTACTAAACTGATTCTCTGTGTTAACTGCTCATACGTAGTCTACAATAGGCTAGACAGTCTCGCTTACCGAGAAATCAACTGAAAAGACTGAAAATAGTCATACCAAAAGAGCCCCCGAGATAATACCAAACTGCTTGTCTATCTAGAAGGATCACAACCTCGTCGCTTTATTCACCCTGGTACTGCACGTACAGAGACAAGCTTATCGTGGGGCCAACTACGTAGCCAAATATCAATCAGATTTAACTAGCAACCGACGGTCCAATCCGCCCAAGGAACAGACAGCCGGTCAGAAAACCATAACCCGTTGTATGTGTCAGGCAACCCAAACAAATTAGACGAATAGCCCATCTTAAAATTCTGTAGTGCAGAATACCGTAAGCCCTCACCATGCAGCCACCAGGAGCCTTCAGTGGCGTGGAGAGTGCTTTCGGTATCTTCAAACAGAGGCTCCAAGTCCTCGCCAATAGGTGTACTGGGGACTTTAGAATCTGCCGAGGCTTCCTTTCTCACCGGAGACCGCTTTCGCTTTATGGGTGAGAACCTATAGTCTGGGTGCGCTTCAGCATGACCCAGACGCTCCATATGGGCTAGCATTTCATATTTCTGTCGGACATCAGGCGTTTCCATATTCCAGCTCCGCCCTGCGATAGCAGAGACAACCGAGTGACTCTTCTTCTCTAGAGCACTCTTCTTTAGCACACTCTCGATGCGCCGTGCATAGGCTGGTCCATCTTACGAGTTCGAATAGTGGTAGTTGTTCGAATTCGAGACGCTGGAGCCGTAGTCGCGGGAGCAATAGTGATTACCCTGTTCCTTTGTCATTACCACACCAAATACTTCTTAATTAGTACCTAATATGGAAGAGGGTTCACGGCAGATCATGAAGTACGAGGAACGAGACAGGACTTGAAGGCTTGTTGTGACATACCTGGCTGTTCATGCCAGAGCTGGTGATGTTGTATCCCTTGTTGGAAGACATGTTGGCAGAATACGGACAGAGAATAATTATCAAGGTAGCTGTCAATAGTGTAGGTAGATGGAAAAGGAGGGGGAAAGAGGATATTCCAGGACGAGGGGTAATTTGGGTGGATCGTCGGCGCCGGGGGCAAAGTAGTTTCTCGATTTTGATTCGACGATCTGAGGAGCGGTACTCCAGAGTGGCGTACCACAACTAGACGAGTCTCATTCGACAACGCGTCTCCCAATACGTTTTGCGTGTTCAAAATCGGTTCCGCATTCTCTCCAAAATACGGAGGTTCCGCTCTTTCTTCCACTTCCTTACATATTCCTGAATCTCAGCTTCTTGACCAGCTCGACGACATGTTAGCCTCACGAAAGGTGGGTTATTGCTTCATTCCGAGTAGTTTGAATCGGCGCTTGCAACTAAAAATCTTATTCAGCGCGCGTCTTCACCTGTCGAGGCGGACCAGAAGAAACCGAGGGAGAAGGCCCGTACAAGACCCAACCCAAAGGAGGCCGTCAAAAAAGATGTTGGGACTTGCTCAATGGACAAGAAGCAGATTGGAGACCGCGTCAAAGCAGCACTGGCTTTGAACAAGTACGCGCTCAACCGGACAGTCATAAATGTAAGTCACAGATTTGGTAGAAACGCGCAAAGCTAACACTTGACAGCTCCAAATAGACACGGCATTCTTCCGCACCTTCTTCGTTGATAATGATAAGCTCAGCAAACCAGTATCAATCACCCCTACGGAGTTCGACGACACTTCCCCCGTGGTCGTTGTAGAATTCAGCCATCACCAAGCAGCCGAGTTGCTCGGGGTTAGCAAGGTGAAGGGAGGAAATAGGCTAAGTACAACGCACCTGGCGGCTATGTGTGTTGTATTTTATCCCGGCAGAGGCACAGCCAAGATCTGGCTGTCCGTGTAGCGTTTGGTCTTCTTTTCAGGCAGCTTTCATGATGCAAAACGCATAGAAAGCCACAATATTTTCTAACTAGAAAGATGGTGGCAGCAAAGGGTTCAATTTGGTTTGTCTGATTAAGATCGAGATGCTCATGTGATTTTTCGAAACAAAAGAACGGAGCCGTTCATTCATAGATTTCGCATGTTTTTAGCGAAGTTGAAGCAGAATGCATGATAAAGATTCTGTCCTCATATTGTGTATGAGTTTCTTGAGATTGTCACCACATTGGCGGTGGAAGGGGATCTCTTTTCAGCACAAGTCTTTCTGGGAATTGGGTCAAAGATGACATGGCGAAAATGACGGAGGAAACAGTGGGGAACTAGTGGGGAATTAGTGATTGTAACGATATGCAGAAAAGTTTAATCTTGAGTTATTCAATTCTGTCGGATTGACAGATACTGGTATGTGCTAGTATTGAGGTGTCCCATTGAGATTCATTGGTAGTTGTATCTATCTGGATCTTGCTGTTGAAGCGTTATCAGATCTCAGGAGTAGTTCCTAGCGTGTTACGACGCTGGTATGCCGAGCGTACCCCGTTTACCATACAGAGACAAAGAGAGAATGGGTCTGTACTTGATGAGTAACCCTGTCCTTAGTGGTAAAATACCAACCCCTCAGTTCGACACAAGAGTCGTTTCTGCCTACTGTAATGTCGATGACCCCCCAATGTACTACGACCAATACCATTACCGTTCTGCCAGTTTTACAGAGCGGTGAACCCAATTGGTTAGACTCCGAGAATATTGTCTTGTAATCAAGTCGTCAGTCAAACATGTACAAGGGGCAAATCTCCCGCTCGAATGCTTTTAGCTTCCCACTGCATTTCACTGTTCCTTGATAATGAGTGCCAGTTTCGGTGTCCCGTCCTATTTGAAACACCCCGAACAGGTGGACGAGTTGGCACTGTTTCATGACAACTGGGCTGTGCCTAGTATAGCACTTCCTTCTTTCGAGGCGGCTATCCCTGGAGGTTCACTCACACCCCTAGGAGATAGAGCAAATGCCAAAGTTCCCATCCCGCGAAATGCTCAACGCACCAATTGGATTAACAGAGGTCGAGTGAGTCGAGCTTGTGAAAATTGTCGCGATCAAAAGGCCAAATGCAGCGGACAACGCCCAGTTTGCCATCGGTGTCAAGATGCCGGCGTTGTGTGTTCTTATGGCGACCGGAAGAAGGAAAATATGGCCAAGTGGGTGACACATTGACCAAGTTAGGACGCTTCTAATAGAATTAGGCAGTTGAATGATCTGACTTCGCAGGTTGACACGCTTGAATCCCTGCTGCGTGATATCTATCCCAGGCTCGATGTTCTATCATCCCAGCTAGTGGATCAGACACTGAAGGAAATACGCTCTCGAACTCCGCTCCCCCAGTCCAATCCTGCTGTTCCTAACTTGCCCACCCTCCTACCAAGCCATACTTGGCAGGTGAACCCTTCGTTGTCCTTCACAGATGCTAGCCTGGGCTCTCCGTTTGGTACTGCGGAGTACACAGACGAGGACTATAATCGGGATGACAAGGTACAGGCCATGGGTTTCGTTGGCGAACACTCGGAGATGGCATGGTTGTACAGACTTAAACGCGACCTCGATCAAGATAGCTTTCCACCAATCGAGGAGACCCCTGGACGCCCTGCGATTTCCTCCGTGAATTACTTCCAAGATGATTCAGACCTCTTATTGCCCGACACCATCGACTTCACACACTGGCCCCCGCAACACCTTGCTGACAACCTCGTTGACGCTTACTTTTACGCCGTGCATCCTGCATTCCCGATATTCGGCAAGGTCACGTTCCTGCACCAATACCGGTCCTTTTACTCAAATCCGAATTTGCGACCTGGCAAGAGATGGCTGGCATTGCTAAACTTGGTCTTTGCTATTGCGACGAGATATGCAGTCCTGACCGATCAGCTCCAGCCGGACCAGGATGATCATCAGACATTCTTTGCACGGGCCTGGAGTCTGAGTGTAGGCAAAGTCGCATTGCTGGACCATCCGGACCTGCAACAGGTGCAGGTTGAGGGATTGGCCGCGTTCTATCTTCTGTCTATTGGGCAAGTCAATAGGTCGGTATTTGTATCTGTGTATATGCGGAAGCTTTCTGATATGTGATATCATCTTCTAGATCTTGGAGAATTATTGGGATCGCGATTCGATCGGCGGTGACAATGGGTCTGAATCTTCGGAGCGAGAGCGAGAGTGTCCCGCAATTCTCGAAAGAAATTCGCTACCGTTTATGGTGGGCGCTTTTCATGCTAGATACAGTTCTTTGCGAGATGACCGGTCGTCCTCTAAGCATGAGAGAAATATTCTACACGACACCCCTTCCAGCACCATTCCAAGAAGAGGATTTTCGGGATGATCGGGTCGTGCAGCTTATCACCAGACAAGAGATTCGAGGTGCATTCGTTACTTCCTTGCTTCCTAATAGCACCTTGACTCCTCTGCAGGATGGTGTGAGTCGCAAGCATCCGCCCCAACTGGGATTCAGTCAAAGAAAGCGGGAGATCCGAACCCCTCAAGCACTGGTTGAGAGTCAAGCACCTAGTCTAACACCAAATACGTCTCTCTACTTTTTATACGCGGTGGATCTAGCCCATCTCCTACGAGAGACGATAAACATCCTATATGCCCCTAGAGCGACGCGATTATCGCGTCGCGAGATTGAAACAGCAATTTCTACCTTCAATGACCGCGCTGACGACTGGCTTTCTCATCTACCAGCCGAATTCAATTTTGCAACGCCAAACACCAATGTAGCACAGCCATTCACACAGCAAAGTGCCAGTCTCGCGTTCAGATTCTACGCCACTAAATTGATCATCACGCAACCCTCTCTCCGTCTCTGCCAGTCTTCGACGGAACCAAGATCTCCAGGGGCAACATGCGACGATATGGCGACGATATGCGTCCAGACCGCGTGTCAAATGCTAGACTTACTACCTGAGTCAGCAGATACTTATTGGCTGTATAGCATTGCTCCATGGTGGTGTGTCCTCCACAATATTATGCAGTCGACGACTATTCTCCTTGTCGAGCTCTTTACTCGCACTCATCTGGGTACAGCCAAGGCCACAAGCCTTATCCAACGAGTGCAGAAAGCGACTCGATGGCTGAATGAGATGTCTGCTAAAGATCCTTCCTCGCAGCGTGCCTGGTCGGTTTGTACTGATATTCTCTCGCGGCATGGTTTGAAGTTTTGGCCTTGATGCTGAATGTCTTGCGCCCGCTTCTGCTTATGGACGGTCATGGTCACTTTACGTCTGGGATTTTGTTTCTGATTATGCCATATCTCGCGAAATATTGGTATGGTGCCGTAGTGCATTTCTAATTTTTATTATTATTATAGTACAATATATAACGATGACTCATCCATGGCAGTACTATGATTACGATGACGGTTCTGCTGGAACTATGATGCGATGACCTACATTGGTTTAGCGCCACGGATTTACCTTCTGCGAATTAAGTAGCAAGAGTGTGGACGCATACATGTAACTGGTTTCGAAAACTACTGTATCAGATACTCGCAAACCTTTTCTCTTGATCAGAATCCGTCGTACCAGTTACACTGACACTAAGAAAGTGGGGGAATTACATTCATGCAACAATGGGCTACGCCATGATGACGTCACTTCTCATAATATAGAAAGCTGGAGCCCAGCTCTATAGAAGTCGTGTTCCTCGGCGCTACGTCTGCCACTTTTTGCTTTGGTCTGTTTTTGTCCAAAATATGGTGTTTACACCGTCCCAACAATACCTTCAAATTCATATTCAGGATGACTTGAAATTTGATATCCGTATTGACAATGCGGATCTTGACAGGTACTTGTTGCGTTTGGCCTATAATCAAACTTTCTTATTTCTTAGCCTTGCAAAGCGGTCATTTATATCAGAGGGAGATCGATGTGATATTTTGACCTCTGACGATCTCAACGACATGATTATCCGGCACAAGGGTGGTAGACGGTCCATCTGCATCTGTGGAGAGGCAGGCTCTATGTACAGGGCTCAAGGCAGCGTCGACCTTGTTGACGACTTAAATGGTACTAGAATATGTACTCTCATCTGGAGAGCCGCTATGTATCCCGTGAAAGAAACGATTTCAAGAAACTTAACCAGGATACAAGATACACGGTTGAAATTGGAGGGTGGAACAAGTCTGGGGTTATGGGAAATATCCCGGTAAAAATTGAGGAGCAATTTTGATTGAATTGCAATGACGTTCTCCAAGTGCCTTTGTCCTCTTTACTCAATCCGCTCTACTGTACATAGAAATAAGCTCTTCCCATGCGTTTTGGCCGTCGGGTGGTTAGCCGTCGTGCGGTGGGATACTTTTGTATTGGGTGAAAGTCTTGTCACTTGGCGCTCTAAATCAGTTCTTTTGGAGCGGAGGATCGAGCTCTGACTATTCTTTGCTCGGCTTCTGATGGCTGTGTATAGTACGCTTACTGAATAGTCTGTGTGTTTGACAGCGTGTACTACTGTATCAACAAAATGGACTACGGAAACCTCGGAGGTTCATTAATTCAAAGCCCAGTGATTATCTTCTGCCGCCAACTTTCCAAGATACCATAGTCCTAGTAGTACTGAGAGGCTTCCAACACCTCCACTTCTCCATAGTACAGGCGTGGCAACAGCTAGACGGCCATATCCATCCAAACGTTTGACGGCGACAAGCTCAAGATCTGAGAGGATAAATCCATGCCCGACCGTATGCTGATCCATATAGAAGTTCACTTGCGCCAACATTTGCTTATACTCTCGATTATCAGCTAGATTCTGCAAAAACTGCATTTCTGATCTCCACTTCCATGAAACTTTCAAGTCCTCAGGGGCTCGATTGACACCCATTGAGAGACTAGCGCCGACTATGATAAACGCAGCATCCGGTCTGAATTGGTCAATGATCCTCGCAGAACCCCCTCCGTCTATCGTGACTTTAGAGAGCTGTTGTACCCGAAGTTGCGGAGAAAATTCTTCAAAACCGGCTCTAAGGGCGGACGTGTTGCGAATATGAAACCGAACTTGTCAAGAGTTTTGGAAAGCTTGTGGTTCGTCTATCGTCCTTGCCTTGTTTCCGATGATCTAACGATTCTTTTCCTCAGAAGGAGGACCAGACACAAGGTCTTCCCCCAAGTACAAAATATTATTGATTTCAGGACCCCAAAGAACAAAGCAAACTGGTACGATATTGGATCACGAGAGGGGTACTGCACATGCACACTGGCTTATGCTACTCATTGCACATGCCTCGCTATTTGGAGCTGCGGCCACTCACACTTTCTCTATCGTTATACCTGCATGGCGGAAATGGCCTTCAGCGCTCTGCTGTTTTGCATCAACATCATGGATGCACTGTCGAAGGAACGCGTGAAACCCTTGGTCGGGATCATTTCCATAACTTGGCCATGCTTTCTTGATGTAAGCCCTCTGCTCAGCGAAAAATTCCTCTATGGGATTGAAATCTGGAGAGTAAGGCGGGAGGTACAGCAACCTTACCCCCGCATCAGAGTACAACTGCTTAACTCGGTCCGAGTGATGGAAGGCTGCGTTATCCATAATAAAGACGGATTTTTGTGCCGGCCATCTCCCACAGTGCTGGAGGAGCTGCTCAATAAAGGATTCGAACAACACAGCATCCGTGGACCCTTTGAAAATACGAGACAAAAGGATACCCTGTTTAGTATATGCTGGCAGTATCTGGTAGTGTTGGCCCCGATGAAATTTAGACACCTGCACTGGGGTTTGAAACGGTATTTGGAGACTTTGTGGCCTACAGACTCAAGTTTTGACCTGGGATCATTTCTCTCAAATCTTGCGTTGAGTATGGTGAGCCACTTTCATCAACTGTTGAAAGAAAGCAACGCCGCAAAAATGTGATTCCTACATATTGTTGAGTTTGCAATTAAATCGCTCAAGGCGGTGGCACTCTACATCTTCCTGTTTTAGCCACGGTCACCTTCTCTTTCATGAGGGTTGAAGTGCTTCAACAGATGCCAAAATAATAGGTTGGAAAATTTCTGGCTGACAGAAACGCTGGACTGTACCTGCGGTTGGCTGGAGGATCCTTGGTCTCGCTCGAATCAATCCTGCTCATCCTTGGCCCCGCGCCGCTGAACGTTGTTTCTTCCCTGTCTACTCGCAGCCAGCTAATGTTGCTTTTACTAGAATCTCTACTCCCTTACCGCACAGATATTGACATACTCTCAAGCTCAGGATGAGGATTGTCCTTCTTTGGAGGGCATAAACAAAGTCCAGAGCTTATTGGAAAGTTTCCATAGGAAACCGAGCCTAGGACAACCATGTGAAATGTGCAACCAGGCCCACGAGCTAGGTTCGCGTGATCGCCACCCCCTCGCAAGATTGCAACGCTACTATCACATTGATGAGACTCTGGATACAAATAGCGCCCGACAGACCAATCAAACACAATGCGCGAATTTAGACAGACGCAGGTACGGTTCTGCGATGCAGATCCCAGCGACGACCCATGGGACACTAGATCAAGGAGGTTCTATTTATGGCCCGGAGAAGAAGTGAAGGATTTGCAAAGGTCCAGACCGATCCACAAGCCCAAACTTGACGGCCGTCAGTGTCTGATGGAAAAGGACTTTGTTGCGTAGAGGGTACGGCCGAGGTACGGTCCAGGCAGGTGAGGTATTTGGAATATCGGCGGAATTTTGGCAACAGAATGGTAGCCTAAATCCCGATCCGTGGTTATGTTTTCCTGGTTCCTGTCACAGGAGAATAATTCTCCTGTCAAGTGGCAAATTGCTTCTTGTCTATCAGGTCTGTCGAATGTTCTAGAAGCTCTGTCTTCTGTCCTGCATAAAGCTTTCCCGTAGAGATTGTACTCTCTGAATCCGACACAACCCCCTCAATCGTCAGTCCCATATCCCTAGCGGATAGCGTGTGGAAACTATCCGACCATGGACAGATCTCATGAGCTTATGTAAAAATATCTCCGGTTTTTGCACTAAAACCGAGGAACCGATTGGCTGCCGGAAATGGGTTGAGGTTGTGGGCCGGCGGCCCCTAAACTTTATCTCAATTACCCTCCACATCTTGATTACGACTGTAGCGAGAGAGAATCTTTCTAGTACACTGCTGGTCTGTTCCAATACCCCATACATGAACAGGTCGACACTCTCGTGATTCTGCCCCAATTCTCTGGGCTTCTCTTTTGGGCTGTAGGGCTTAATCACGAGCAACCTAGAAAGCAAGTGAGGCAGCAGCCCGGGCCTGAATCCTTCATGACCACCGCATTCTCTCACCGAGCAGGCGATTCCATGGGTCGTCCAGACTAAGTGGTGGAAATGATTTGCGGTTCCGCTGATGATCGTCAGCTGCCCTCGTGATTCCACGGTCTCTGTCTAACTAAATTTCCTCCTGACTTGGGTGTAGTTCAAAACAAATCGTACGCTTCACCCCAAAGATTACCCTGCTTTCGACCATCGACCCTATCAAATCCAAGCAGACGTATTACCTTGAGCCAACAAGAATGCCGTACTTCCATTTTCCCAGACCCCCCTTCTAATGTCCTGTCTCCCTACGGGAACACTCATAGTATCGCGAATCCTAATGCGCTATCCGCAGTACTTACCGGGCCACATAACACTCCGATGAAATCCTCCTGGTTTTGCATGACAAGGATGAAAATGTGTAGGCGGGTCTGTTCCAAGGGCACCACCATCGTGCTCGAGTCCTTTGACTTTGGGACATCCTCTATATTATTGTCATTCCAAAGAAGGGCGATTGCTACTACCTCTACGGAATACATGAAACGATATACAACTACGCTTATATTCCTCATGCTGAGGCTTCATTGCTGATCACCGCCTTTATTATAGTAACATTTACTTGGACTAGTGTATCGTGGTAGTTGGCCTCTGTTCCTTGGACATCGCAATGTAATGCTCCAGCCGATAAATGCTGCTAAAGTGCACGCTCTGTTCGCCGGTATCTCAGCTTCCTAGCAGCACAGACACGATGCACATAGTCCCACCTCCAGGATGACGAACGTGTTCTTTTAGGCCGGCACGGAAGCGGTGCTGGCGTCAAGCGGTCTGTGACAAAGGGTCAGTGTGTAATATGAGACGATTAAGTGTTTCGTACCTGAAATTGGGATCGTTTGAGTTGGCGTTTTGCTGTCATCGGGCTGGTTAGGGTCGGCCGCTAGAATTGTTTGGAACCATTTGTCAATGTTCCTTTGCGTAGGTGTCTTGGCCGAAAGACTCGACCGTGAAGCGCTACCGACCACGGAGCGCCGTACGGCGCCTGCTTGCTTTTGTTTGCTTGGATTTGGGGGAAATTTGGCACCAGTGCGACTCTGCTTCCGCAGGATATGGTACTTTTTTCCTCGTAAAGACTCAACGCTTCGATGCACCTGGTATTCTTCATAATATGCGTCGGAGAGAGCTTTCCACGACAGCTCCGGATGAGCATCCAACCATGGAAGAAGGTTTTTCTCCTCCCATTCTGGCCAGCCGCAAGCGTTACGTGGGGACATGGTTATGCTTGGGTAGTTGGCAGAAGTGGTCAGAACAGGTGAAGAAAACTGCAGAAAGTAAACTTGAAGATGTAGGGTTGTTGAGTTTAAAAGATTGAAGTGTGGCAGATAAAATTGACTTCTGTGTGTTTATGAGATTTGACCCAAACAAGCCCTCATTTTTTGATGCAACGCACATCGTTGAGAATTAACAACGTTGAACGCGGCCACAAGAGTCCGTTCTTGTCGACAATTTCCCGTTTTTTCACCCATTGTTGAATTCTATTGTCTGATCCGCCTCTTAGTGAGTCATTGTTAAAAAATGTGCAGATTCAGCAATAGATATCTACGGGTAGAAAGTAGGAATGAAATTGCGTGCACTTGCGGTCCTCTCTTCAATTGCGAGCAAGCAAACAGCCAATCCTGATCCCGCGATACAACATGCTATAAAACCCGAGCGCCTCCTCCTACAACAGAAAACCAGAAGTAGGACCACTCCTCACCCCAGCGTAACTCAGAACCAAGTATGGGCGGAATTCGGAAAGTCTCGCACACTCCTCGACGACACAACTTTCGAAGCCGATTGCAACGTGCATTGTCCTTGTCGTCCTCCGATTCTGTGGATACTGGTAGTCCATCCAGATCCGCTACAGGCGATACCACAGAGGACGATTCATCCCCTCAGGAATAACACGACTCTGTCGACCAGGACAATAGCACCTCGGCCGAGGAGAGTGAGCAAGAAGCTGTACGACAGCGGAAGACTGTGTTTGGACACCAAAGGGACTTGGAACCACGCGGGCAGACTCAGCTTTCCGGAGATGGCAGTTCGGTTGCTCTGGAATGCCTGACGGATTAAGTACAATCCTATCAAGCACATAATCAAGACTGGCCTGCTAACAACATCTAGACTAGATAACCGGATGCGGTCAGTTGTGGTCCATCTTGGGTGACAATGTAAAGCGCTAACTGTCTTCGCAGGTCTATTGAGCGCTCATCGCAGGACCAAGCCTCCTGGAATGAAACCATTCGCAACGATCTGGCGGACATTTTCGGTCGATTGGCAATCGTCGAAAGTGAGATCCAGAAGGGGACCAGGCAGGGTTCAAACAAAGCTACAGAGGGCCAGAAGATCGGCCGATCCTTGCGTCGGCAGCAGTGATGCGATTCAACCTTGATTTACTTGGGTATCACATCATGTATATCAGAGTAATATATCACTCTGTATTCGTCTTGCAGTATGACCAGCAGCTCAACCAGCAGAATATGAACACGCTCATCATTGACGCCGGATTGGACGGTCACTGGATAAGCGTCGATTCACTCAGTGCCAACCTAATGCCATGGCGAGCGATGTATCATTTGTTGTTGAATTGGGGTCTTCGTGTTTTATCTGTGCTTCCCTTAGCTGTGCAGACGGAAAACTATGACTGGTATATGTACTGTGCCGAGATGGTTCTTCTGAACCGACTGGCTATAGTCGCGAGCCAATATATGTTGCGGAGTAGATTAAATATTTGATTAGTTCCATCACTGCAGCTGATTTGTCTTTCCTGGCCCATTATGCTTGTACTCGGTCTGTATAAGTGATGAAATTTTCAAGAAAGCTAAAGTACAGTAGTGCTCAAGAATCCCACACATGTAGCAAGGTTCGATCCTTAGCAGTTGATGCTCGCACAGTAGCGCGACATCTCGACTTGCGATATCCCACTGAACGAGCAATTGCTATTTCTAATTGGGCTGGACCAGGATACTACGGCAAGCTTTGGCAGAACGCTGAGAAGAAATAATGACTATAATGCGCAAGAGAAGCGTGGGCTTCTCCACGAAACCCGTAGCGCAGATATTAGCGATATTTCGATCTGACCATTAGAAATGCGATTCTTTTACGGCATGGGAGACCACGTGAGTAACAAATCCACAGGCCAACGTGGCAAGGTATTTTCTCTCTTCTAAAGCATATCTACCGTCTCGGCCTTGAACGGTGTGATGCCTAATACTGTATCGAGGCGCAGGTGCTTGCGCGTGCTCAAATTACGAAAGCACGTAGCTCTGCCCTTGAGAGCAATTAACAGAATTTACAGCACTCACGGTTTGACACAGGACATATATAATCAGAACGTAGCAAAATGCTTCTTCAAGAACTATCTGCGCGTCGGATACAGTGGAAATCTTCTTCTGCAGGAAAGCGAGGACCTTCCAGACCAACGCACCCTAGTCGTTTCAGTTGGTTGTGCTTAATTCAGGTTGAGTACCCGGGACATGGTCATTGTTAGATTCAGAGATACTGGGGAGCATATCGTGGCCAAGCATACCCACGCCGCCCTGATCGGGCCATTCTGCCTGGATCATTCCGGAGCCCGGCAAGTACGTTGCCAGTCGTCTGTTCTGGAGGGCGTCGATTGCACTCCAGAATCGAGTGGTCGCAGAAACCAGCTCCGCGTGTGCCTGATCCAACACCAGCTGTATATCATTCCACGGGACCTGATCTTGCAGAGCGGTGTTCGTGGATTCCACCTGCTGCTGCAATTGCCAAATCTCACGCTGGAGCTTCTGCTGCTCGGCTAATGCAGTATCCCTTGCCGTGACAGCGATTTGCAATTCCGAACTCTTTTGCGCTTTCTCGGCTTTGATCTGGTCCAGCAACTGAGGAAGACCGTGGTTCTCTCCATCTCTCTCCTCAAGCACCTCTTGAAACTCCTCCTCAATATTGCTCATCACCAGGAGACACTTTCTATGCGACGCTCTGTCATTTCTTCTCTTCGGCTTCGTAATTGAGTATGTCTAGCAAGGTTAGTAAACAGTACATTCGAAGAAAAGGGGTGCCGCCGGGGCTGTTCTGGTCATATTGCAGGACGACCCAAAAGGTATCCATTGGCGTACCGGCTCTCTGTGTGAGTTCGTGTCTGGTCTGCATGACTTTCGTCTATTTTTAGACTTTGAACCAGTAAAACAAACGGAATAGGATGACGGTGCAGCACGCCGTTGTACTCCGTGAGAACTGAGGTCTGCGTTACTCCGAGGAGGTTTGGGATCCTTTGCCATGTTCGAACTTCTGCTTTCCTGAATCAACAGTGAATCAATAAGGTCCAGAAGGGTAAGGAAAGTATCAGCAGTGGCCTGCCGAGAATCTGGCATTATATAGAATAGTAAGAGGCAACTTAGGATCTGGAACAGAGCAAGGTTCTTACTAAACAGCTGCGTCGGGACGAGAACTCATACCTCAAAAGATTTTGGACTACTTCTTATGCCGGACTCTGTGGAGCGTTAGCGCGAACACACTAAGTATCTGCCCTCGATTGTACTGTCGGGGATGCGAGAAATTAGCCCGCAAAAAGATGCGCGTGGATGCACACTACCTTTTCATGGCAGGGAACGTAGGGCCAGCTTCGTATTTTTACTAGTAATATCACGCGTGAACTACGTTGTACTTTACTAAATAAATTCAGTTCAAGCGACAAGCCAAAAAGGGGCCAAGAGTGCAATGGAGCCGCGACAACGACTAAGCGTTTCCATAGTCGCCACCCCGAGCATTGACATCGGCTCCGCCCTTGAGCAGCAGTGCACAATCTGATCGTGTCCGATGTTACACGCGGCCTGTGAGGGTGTTTCCGTAGTCGCCACCCTCGGCGTTGACATTGGCTCCGCGCTCCAGCAGTAGTTCGCACCCAAAGCCATTTGCAGCAGTATCTTCGAATGGTCCGATCCCCCACGCTCCTTCTCCCGCGTGGCCCCACAGCTCCCTCATGGCGGCCTCGTGAGCTCGGTGGAGGCGGTGCTCCAGGTTGGAGTTACCGAACATCCGGCTGCCGTGCTGGGTGGATTTCTGGACAAGCTGCTTGACCTCATCGCCATTCTCGGCACCAAACCAGAATAGAACCTCACCGTCGCGACTGAGGCTACCATTGGCCTTGTGGAAGTACCAGGTCAGGTTTTCGCCAGGCCAGCTTGGGGAAGTCCTTCTTGAGGGTAATAAACAAGTTGTCGTCCACGCTGGCCAACTAGCTTGACTTGGTGATGGTGAATGCAGCCAGGTGGGCCATCGAAGAGCGCTCCTGAGGTGGTGGGGGGAGGACAACAGCGAGAGCGTCCATGGCGTTATCGTAGTAGATCTTGAAGTCACACTCCTCCAACTCCTCGGCGTAGCTGTCAACAACGGCACGAGCATCGAGACCCTCACGGTCACGGATTACCTCATCCTTCAGCCCCTCGCCGAACACGGACAGAGAAGCCTGGACGTCGGTCTTGTTGCCTCGGCGAATCCGCGTACCGGCACTGGAGTCGGTGAACAGCCCATTCAGAAGATCGGCAGGGTGGATGATGGCCACGCTGGACGAGCGCGGTAGGTCGCTCAGCAACTTCTTGCTCTCCTTGATCTTCAGGCGAGTTCCGTGACGGACCCACCATTGAGTCATCAGGTGGCAATACTCCTCGTCGAGATTGATGGCGGAGATATTCTCGCTGGTATCGCCATTGAACAGATCACCCTTCTCTGCGAGGTAAACGATCTTCAATGGTTGCAGAGCGCGGGCTAGCTCACCAGCAGCCACATCGGTATTGACACTGAGCATCTGGCCATCGGGGATTCTCGGCCATGGGAGTAGGATGGGCAGCCAGCAAGCCGCAATGGCCGACTCACTAGGGCTTTTCTTCACGCCCTTGATCTTACCCACCAGGTTATACTTGAGCTTGTCCAGGTAATCGGCCAAAAACACACCAGCGGCGATAGGCCGAGCACGGACACCCATATGCTCCAGCTCCTCGACCAACTTTATGTTCTCCTCCAGGACGAGCTTGCGCGCCAGCGACAGAGCCTTGCCATCCGTGACCTGGACCTTCAAATTGGGGCTCAACACCGGCGGCTTCCATCATGCGACTGAGCTGCGGACCAGCACCGTGGACGACGATCGGGTAAAGACCGACATGGTTCAGGAAAGCGAGGGCCGAGGACAGGGTCTGGAGGTGCTTGGTGATAATCGCACCACTGACCTTGATAACGGCGAACTGCTGGGAGGAAACGGAGGTGAAGTGGGACAGGTACTGCTGGGCCTCGTCCTTGGAACCAATGTTGCTCCGCAGATGGACGACGGTGCTCCGGGTCGAGCTCAGGAGAGGGCCGGCGGCGCGCGAGTGTGGTCGGCCCTGGCGCAGGGGAGTCGACACAGCGATCGGAGGGGCTTGGTGGAAGCTAGCGCGGAGTGATGGGACAGCATCTTGATCACCAACACGCGGCAGCTTTAATTGATAATTAGCAGGTCGCTAGGGAAACGTCCTCATTTTGTACGGATTGAGAGGAGCAGAGAGAGGGTGTTAGGGAGAAGAGGAGGAGAAGGAGCCGCGCATACACTACTAACCATGGGGACCTGAATATTTTTTTCTGCATAGCTCCGCACCTCGTAATCTAGGCATATCAACTTCGGAAAGTCTGGCCGGGATGAATGCGGGAAGCCGCAGGAATGGATGGTGTATGCATCGCTGCTGAGACATGGGCAGGAGGAGACTATGAACGAGAAACTCCGACAAGGGCTCACAGATTCGTGTCGAGTCAAGAGACTTTTGGACCTGACGGCGACGGGAGCCAATCTGAACCGGGTGGCTGGCAAATTAACGTGGAGGGGTTAAAGGTCACGACACCTAGGCCCCTCAGCAAGCTGCCGTAATTCGCCGTGGCAGGCAGCTGTTCTCTCACGCAGTGCTTCGGGTCAGGCAGAGACCAACCAGCGTTGACAATGCTGAGATACAGTAGGGTTGGGGTAATCAGTCCCCGGTCTAGGCTTGCCACCAATTTTCCATCGGGTGCAAAGATAGGATGTCCGAACACTAGGAGGCGGTCGTCGTTCGTGGCCGTTCCCGAAGTCCCGAAGGAAGCTGACTTGGCCCGAATAGAATGCGGGGGGCTGGTTAGTGTTCAAATATGCCAAGCTTCGGATGGGATCCACGGAGATAGTGTGGAAACTCTGATGGACTAACCCACTATGGACGGTTGATACTAATTAGTACTAAAGGATCCGAAAGACTTCTAAGGAAAAGGTCTGCCTAGAGGCCTTGTCCATGTACTTTCTGGAGTACAATGTCCCTTCATGATCAAGGCCTAGTACTTTCTCTTGCCCCGTGAAGAACTCGTCAAAGCATGGTCTCTACCTCTTTGTACCGTCTCTGGCTATATAATGGGAGACTAGTCTGATAAAAGAATACATTAGGTGCTCTATTGCCAAAGCTGTTTCTTGTGAAATGTCAGTACCTTTTGATTTTAGCCCAGCTCTTGCACTTTCTGTTCACGGAATGATGCTATTCTATAAATTCAGTTTTCACCTCGCGCAAAGATACAAAGCGGAATCAGTTGCTGTTCTGTTCACTGGTGCCGCTAATGCTGGCAAAGTTGCTGTGCACCGAACATATATTTACTAGTAAGCAACCTCAGTGAATGAGCAACATCCTCTCGTACATCTGGTTGAGTTTTCGCTGGCTATTTACGAAAGGGAGTTGAGAAGCCCTAGCACCCTTCTGCCCGTACCAATGATAGTGGTGTCAAGCCGTACTCATCCTTCAAGTCCGCCCTAACATCATTCCGCTCAACCAGTAGCTTCACCACTTCTTCATGACCACAAAGGGCTGCCAGTAACAGCGGCATCAGACCATAACTATCCTTCGAGTCTGCCTCCACATCATCCCGCCACAGTAGCAGTTTCACCACTTCTTTATATCCACCCTCAGCAGCATGCGACAGTGGCGTCCAACCATCGTTGTCCTCCGAGTCCGCCTTAACATCATTTCGCTCAACTAGTAGCTTCACCACTTCTTCATGTCCACCCTCAGCAGCATGCGACAGTGGCGTCCGACCATCGTTATCCTCCGAGTCCGCCTTAACATCATTCCGCTCAACCAGTAGCTTCACCACCTTTGCATGTCCACCCTCAGCAGCATGCGACAGTGGCGTCCGACCATCGTCATCCTTCAAGTCCACCTTAACATCATCTCGCTCAACCAGTAGCTTCACCACTTCTTCATATCCGCACCCAGCTGCGTACGATAGTGGTGTTCGACCATTCTTGTTCTTCGGGTCCACTTGAGTACTATTCTTCGCTAATAGCAGCTCTTTCAGTCTGCCCTCAGCTTCTTCTGCGAGAAGGTGCAAGACTGTGTTCCCATTTTCATCCTGAACAGAAGTGTGTCGGAACGTCAAGACTTGGGCGAGGTCAGGAACGGCGCGTAAGAGTGATAATTGGTCACGAGGGTTGAGATTCTCCGCCGTGAGGAGAATGATCTCTCTCGGGAGATAAGCACGATCTTTTGGCGTTCTCATCGTCTAGCGCATGAGAGATACGGAAAGATAATAAAAGGCCACAGCAGTCTAGTCTCCTTCTTGCCACGCTTAGAGACGTTGCTAGCCTCGAATGCTGTTTGGGGAAGATGTGGTTGTTAGCAGATGTTCGGGGCATTCCGTTCCGTTATATGGTTGTATTCCTGCTCATTCTAGATATCTCTTCCATTCCACTTTCTCAGGATCATAAATAAGGAGAAACTTCGAGGTGATAACGTACTTAGGGGCGGGCTCTGCTTGAACTTGTCAGCATTGTCAGTCCTCCAAAGCAAAGCGAGAGTGGATGTGAAATGCCAGCAGCGGACCTTGCCTTTTCCTAGTGCAAAGTTGACAAGCTTTCTCGAAGCCTTTTTAGGGTTGGAACCTCGTGGAAAGATCAGCCCGCGCGAGAGCATCCGAATCCTGCGGCCGCATTACCCGTGGTTCGGATGGAAGGGCTGCATGACTGGTCTAACAAACGGCAGAAGCGAACTTAGATAAATCAGTCGAGAGCGAGGGTGGACTGCAACGGGTGAGGACTGATGGTCGGAAGAGTTAATTCTCTAGATTATAATTAAAAATCTGCCGAATATTGCTTATGATTGTCGTGGTTAAATCAACGCTGCAAAAAGCGACAATTCCCAACGGCCAACTGTGGTCATCGGTAACCGGTGGGCCCTACCGGGGTGTTCATGCTGAAAGACAATCAGATCGTCTTCAGCCGACAAGTCGTCGAGGCATATGATCTCTACGCCTAGCTTGAACATATATCAAGGGTTTGAGCCTTGTCTGAAGGATCAAATACAATCACGGTTCTCACAAGCAATGAGAAGCGCGCCTCTTCAGACAACAGTGCTGTGAGGCATTGGCAGCCCATTTTAGTATGTTATGGTCTTCACTCCGCATGATGAGCGAAACTACAGTAACTCGCGTCAGATGACTGACTTGGCCTTGTCGTCGCTCCCAGCCAAGTCCGGATACAGCCATCGGCTGGGGATGGATACGCTTGGTCGGTGACGGAATCCAAGAAGAGCCTGTTGCAGTGCTACCGTGGAGCTAGAGCAAGATTCAAAACAAATGCCTCACCTGATTTTCTAATGAGACATTTTGATATTACAGTTCCTAATAGTTATCAAGCCGACAGAGCTTCTTTAATCGTCTCTCCGCTTCCTATCTCGCAGAAAATTACGCTAAACAGTCGAGTTACAGGCCCTTAAAATCAGGGAACTTTTTTTTTCTTAAAAAAAAAAAGCAATTTTTCGGTTATGAAATGTGCCAAGTGAAGTCGATTCTGGATAAGCTAAATCCGGTGCAGCGGTTTAGGGGGGCAAAATGTGTTTCCAAATCAGTGCAGCAGGAGTAAGCCAATACGCACTGCCGCACACATGTATTGGCTGCCATCTGGCAACTATATCCCCACCGTGCCCCATCCTTTCCTTATTACTCCAGCCTAACCGGCCCTTACATTTTTTACAAAATTACAGACCCTCCTAACGGAGGGTCCGCCACCCATATGAAAGGGATCACCCAAATGACAGATTTTTTTTAAATTTACCGTTTTCACATTGATCCTCCACCACGCAGCCTAACATGCCTAAAACCAATAAAGAAATAGAGATCCAGATTGAGAAAGCAATGGACTCTCTCTCTGAGCAATCTAAACCCAATATTGCAAAAACTGCGCGAGAATTCGCGGTCCCCGAAGGTCGACTCCGACGGCGATGGAAAGGTGGAAAATCGCTTTTTCAAAGAAAACCCAATGGCCGGAGGCTTAATTCCATACAAGAGCAGGCTTTATGTGAATATATCAATTACTTTGATACGGTCGGAGCCTCGATAAATCGCCGTCAAATTGCTATTGCAGCCAATTCAATCCTCGAAGAAGACCACCATGACGAGAGCGAACCGCCCCCTCAAATCGGCGACCACTGGCTAAAACGTTTTCTCAAACGTAATCCTGAGTACTATGTACGACGGAGGAAGGCTCTTGATGTTGAAAGAAGTGCTGCACTTGATAAATCTGTTGTTGAGAGGTGGTTTCAAGACTATAAACAAGTGGTGACTGAGCACGGTATATGCCAGCAAGACATCTACAATTTTGATGAAACTGGCTTTCAAATTGGTGTCGGACGTGATCAATTTATCATTACTAGACATCCAAAAAAGAAGCTATTCAATGGATCTATCACAAACCGAGAATCTGTGACTGTTTTGGAGGCTGTTTCTGCTGATGGTTTTGCCTGCCCGCCGCTTATTATTCTAAGTGCAAAGCAAGCCTTAGCACGCTGGTTTGATGCTATTAAGGAAGATGAGCATCTAGCTGTCACTGACACCGGCTATATCAATGATACCTTAGCATTCCAGTGGATTCAGCTATTCCATAAGTGGACTATTGGCCGTACACTAGGTGCAAAAAGGCTTGTGTTATGCGACCGTTTTGGAGCCCATATGACGCGTCAATTCGTCCAATTTTGTGAGAAGAATAATATCATTTTATTCTTTTTACTCTCGCATACTAGTCATGTATTACAGCCTCTCGATGTCGGAGTGTTTAGTGTTTATAAACACTGGCATAGTGAGGTTGTCGAGGCCGCAACAATGACTGGATGCCGCAAGTTCTCAAAGGATGAATTCCTACATTCCATAGGGGAAATTCGTCGAAAAACCTTCAAACCGCATACAATTAAGCTTGGATTTAAATTGACAGGCCTTTGGCCTATTAATTCTAAGCTTATTACCGACGAATTAGAGTCATACGATCCATACTATGACAATCTATACCGGTCGAATACACCATCAATAAACTCACAAAACACTGAGTTTAGCACCCCAAAAACCGCTGAAAAAGTGAGAAGAATAAGCCTACGGCTTAATCAATATGATCCTACAACTCGGCATTTCAAAGAGGGGTTGGCAAAGCTTGCAAAAGGTGCTGAGGCGCAGGCTACTTTAGCTCTCCACCTACAGCGGGAATTCGATCGAACACAAGCTATCATGGGAGCTCGCCACGCCCGGTATGTTGCATCTCGCCGTCATGTACGGATTACCAGCATCATGAATTCAAACCAGCTCAAAGAAATAAAGCGAAAAGAATATAAACTGAGCGAAAAAGCCGATCAAGAGAAAACGAGGCGGAAGTGGAAGAAGGTATTGGTCGAAATCAGGAAGCATGGAAGGGCCAAAAAACGCAGTGGAAATTAAATTGCTTTTGTATTCTTGTAGTAAGTTGACTAATCCATCTATATCTCTTATTAAATTAATTAATTTACTATGTGGTGGTGTAGTAAATTGAGGTGAAAGTAAAATGTAGGAAAAATCTGTCATTTGGGTGATCCCTTTCATATGGGTGGCGGACCCTCCGTTAGGAGGGTCTGTAATTTTTGTAAAAAATGTAAGGGCCGGTTAGTATTAAGTGTATAACTTCATTAACTTTTATTAGTAGGTTCAAACCGGATATCGAACAGGCTTTGAAACGGCTAGCTCGGGCACGACGCCCAAAATCGCATTGCACACTTTTGAGCCCTTGTACAGCTTGGTCTGGTCTGGACTATCTGTGAATCAACCTACCTTGAGAGTGGCGAGAGGGTCTCCACTTGACGGAAATGAGACTCAACTTCACTGTTACCCGCATTAATTCAGGTTCTCGCAAACTCAACAGGCTTCTCGAGTAATGATCAACGCGGGCGGTGATACTGTGCTTCTGGGACACCTTGCTAACCACCAGGCTGCTTCTGGGAATTTCCCTGCCAGCTCTTCTCTGTGATCAACGGGCTATACCATTTCTTATTTCGGATTACTGCAGTGGAGGATAAGGTACTCCGTACTTTAATTAGAAATTAGGGTTGGCAGCTGTTTCACTTGAACATAGGAGCGCCTCAACCTCCCGCCGTCTACACAAAGGGTCTCTCATTACCACTGTACAATTTCTTGTCACCGGTGGGTTTGTGACGGGAACTTGCCCGGTGCACCCAGCGCAGCTTCTCGAAGCGACAGCCGGAGAGTGCGACGAACATGAATAAAACATGGCGTGAATGGTGACCGCATTGCCGAAGAGAATTGGAAGTGATCTAGTCGGTAAGCTGGTATGATCACGATCCTGATCGATCATCGGTCTCAAGCGTACACTCGGCGGATTCTTCATGAATAACGTAAAGCACATTACCACGTCCAGCTGGATCAATATTTGCTGACTCGGATCTCAGTTTCTCTCTTTCTCGCACCACGCGTTAATATTTAGATTTTCGAGCTGGTAGATGGAGCTTGATTTCGATTTCATATGGAACACAATCAGTAAATGACCTTAAATTTATTTTATGTCCGTTTCTATACCAGCAAGTTCTCGAGTGGAGCGGAAAACTAGGCGGTAGAGCGGAGGTGGTTGAAAACTTATGAAACACCACTATACCTGAATGTCGGAAATGGCGTTCGGCACTGTCCTATCTTGCACCAGCATCATCTACGCACTGCCGAAGGATTTGGTTCCTTCATGAAATGGTACAGTATGTTTCTACCCTGCTCTTGGCCGTAACGAAAGGGAACGAAACCGGGAAAGATCAGATGAATTGAATTGAATTAGTTGAAAAGAGGGAAAAGAGAAAATCAGCGGAATGTGCGAGACACGTTGGGGTGTCCTCGCTTACATGAGTAGGGTCAGGGGGTTGAAAGTCCCCGATTCTCGGAATATGGAGAGTCCCATAGTAAAAACAAAAATATCACGACACTTGGCAAACTAAACTGCTTTGGTCTACACCTCCACTTTCCTCGACAGCATTTTATCCAAAATCTTGCCGAATCTCCTCACTGTGACTTACAGTGAACATTACCCACCGGTTCTTGATCTATCGTTGTCCATGGAGTTGAGAATGAACCATCTGAATTATGCACATAAAAGGCGTTGTCAAGTTGATCGGAGAGATCACAACCCTTCAAAACCCGGTATAGTCGAAAGCCACACACAATGGTATTTGCATACCCATCATGTGACCGCCAACATGGGTCAAACGCAGGTTGATCCGTGCTTTTAATACAGCCGGTGTTCAGCTGTCCATGAACCACAGTCTCTACTTTCGCTTTTGCCTGATCAAGACTGATCGATGGAAAATCTTTGAGATCGTACTCCTCTTGAACATAGACTTGTTCACAATCGAAGGCTTGTACTGCGACCACAAACAGGCTAGAAATATGAAGTAGTGAAGAGAATCGCCTATATATTATTAGAAAATGGGATCTCGTACTCATGGAACGTTCAACTTACATCTTGGAAGACCTTGATAGTCAATGAGGATAACCAGTTTCTGCGGTGTTATCTTAAAGAAAGGTGGGAAAAGAAGTGCTTTTAAAAAGTAAAAAGTAGTGGAGCATATGGACGAAGTTATTGTTAATTAACTACGACTAACGTATTTCCCGGGCGAGTGGCCATCCTGGTCGAGTGGCCACCTCAAACACCATACTAAGTCGGATAAATTACAACTCACTACCTTAACAACAGCGATCTATAGAGAATTTGCCTTATAGCACAATACTTTTTAGGAAATAATTGAGACTCTTCAAAGGGTTTAAAAGAATGTTATAGAGTGATAATTAAGATATATATATTTCTGGATTTTAGCCCTGTAATTTTCGGTAATTTTCGGTAATTTTCGAAATCACGATGACATAGTCTTCGACTCTCTTTGGAATTGATACATAGTACAAATGCGTCTTATCTATGTCCATCGATAAATAAGGAGCTAAGGTTTAGACGTGGTTGTTGAGATACTACAGTGGTGTATCATAAGTATTTGACCTACAGTACTTTGACCTAAGACCCACCTTTTTATACTGCCGTGCAGAAACCTCAGAAACTTCAGTTTCAGTCTAATACCTAGTAGGGTACCCTTCATAAATAATAATATCAGCCACAGCCCCTTTTCCCGTGTATTAAAGGCATATTTAAAACACAAGAATGCCAAAGTTGTATTAGAACGTGTTGGTATATAGGGTGTTCATGACCTAATAAAGTAGGCGGTATGAAAGGCGGTCAAGGCCCGAAGTACCAGAGGTCAAATACTTATGATACACCACTGTAAGTTGTAATTCATCTGATTTAGTATGGTGTTTTGAGGTGGCCACTCGACCGGGATGGCCACGCGACCGGGAAATACGTTAATGTGGATCTAAAAGCGTAGTGCCTAGCTAATATATCCCAGATTGGGCTAGACTAATAATAAAAAATTTTGTGAGTTACTACTGAAATATGATAACGAGAGCTTTGGGACGAAAACTCCGAAAGAATGATAGCCTGTCCCAACAGTATCGGGTAACCACTTCTTCAAGGGGGAGAAGTGTGGGACGTCCTTCGATCTCCCAAGAAAAAGATCCTGGGAGAGAATCCGCTAATGTAAAATAACTTGATACCTCTCTTCGGGTCCCACAGTCTCTCCATGCGTCGTCGACACTTGATTACCGTAGCGATGGATTTATCATTTAGATGAGTGAGCTGGCAAAGCTGTATGAGGCATTTGTTTAATTAGCCGCCGTAACTTTTCCCCTGGGCAATAAGGAGGTGTGCATCGCTCATAATCATAATCTTGACCCACCCCATTCGTTTGCCTGATTACAGACTTCTGTGTTGTATGGGAGACCGTTTCAAGGAGCTGAGGTCGTGGTAGGGCATGGGCTTGTATGGTCTGCTCGCCTGCGAATCCCTCCCCTTTTGATGCGACCTGATAAGCCCAAAACCTACAGACCGGCCAGGTGCCTGTAGCCGTCGCATGCGGAGATTGTGCCGACTAAGGGAGATCTGGCACTACCAAATAACCGCAAGTTCTTGCGTAAATGACAGAACGCTCACTACACTTCGCCACCTCTGCCGTTTGCGATGTAGTGAGTCTGCTTTTGCTGCATATCATATGAACAATCATTTTGCGTTGCCCAGGAATCGATGTTTCCTGCCATTTTGTAAGTTGTTTGGGTAATTGCAGTTGCTAGATTAGGAAGAGTGTGAACGAACGACGCCATGGTGGGTGGGGTAGTTATTTTTGGACATAGTAACAGTAGCCGTGTCACGGGACGAACCCCACCCTCGCGGGTAGGGGGTGTCCCTCAGCCAAATTGCAATTCTCAGCCATATTGCAAATTTCCTACTTTTTCAACTTTACGCGTATTCCTAGCCACCAAAAATGCCTAAAAAAGCTCGTGATGAGGAGGCTATTCTAGCCAAGGCATTAGACGACTATAATATGCAAAAAAATTCTCTTCCCTACGTAAGGCTGCGGACCATTATCGCGTGTCGTACTCGAAGCTCCGCGGTCGCAAAATCGGACGGACATCTCTCTCCGATCGCCCTACCACCAATAATGCATTGAATTCGAATCAGGAAAATGCATTAATTAGCTGGATCGAATTGCTAAACTCTTGCTATACACCTCCAAATGCAAAAGACATTGAAATTGCCGCAAATCGCCTATTAAAAATGGCAGGGTCGGAGAGTTGTCGGCCCAATGTATAGCTATCGCTTTATACGGCGTCTACCTCCACACATCAAGCTTATTACCCAGAAACCAAAGGAATCTTTACGAATTCAAGCCGAGGATCCTGGGTTATTAGCCATTGGTACGATAGGCTTGAGTATCTCTACCGTGAGCATGGTTTTGAACCTCATGAGATCTATAATTGGGATGAAACCGGCTTCCAAAATGGCGAAGGACTTAACCAACACGTCGTCTCTACGCGTCAAACTGCTAGCATTGCTACTGGAGATCGAGGTGAAACTATTACCGGCATTGAATGTATTGCCGCTGATGGCTGGGTGATGTTTCCATGGTTTCTAGTCAAAGGCAGCGTCCACATAGAAGACTGGTATAGCAATATGTCCACCTCTTCTTCGGCGTACAAAATTATCCACTTAACGTCTAATGGCTGGACGGATAGTGAGACTGCTTACCGATGGCTCTGCTCGTTTCATGAAGCTACAAAAAACCGCGTACGACGCGGGCGACCGAGGCTTTTGCTAATGGATAATCATGCTCTCATACAACTATCGAATTTCTCGATTTTTGTAAGGAAAACTTGATCATTCCTTGGTATTTTGTACCTCACACGACTCATATATGTCAGCCTCTTGATGCTGAGGCTTTTTTAAGCCTAAAGCATGAGTTTAAAATAGTGAATACTGAAGTTGTGGCGTGCGGTGGAAGCAATGAAAAACGCGACTTTTTCCGCAATATTGACGCCGTCCGACGCAGCGCCTTAAGGTCCAAAACTATCCAAACATCGTTCAAATCTACTGGTATCTGGCCATTAGATCCTACACAAGTTTTGGATAATTTAGGGCAGTATTCGGATGAAGAGGTACTACGCATGTACGATGAGCCGTCACCCGCCCGCAAATTCCCAAGTTCAGCAACCAATTCTCCGCCCAATTCTTACGCGCGCATCAAAAAATTAGAGAATACGGCTTTTCCACTACTTGAGAACCCGACTCCTGATTTACAAAAAATTCGGAAGCATATACGGCGCGCAATTGATGCCGGAAAATCGTCTCTATATAATGCGGAACTTGCGGAGATGAGCCTTACGCGCGCCCTTAGCCACAAAACGCCTGGAAATAAGCCAAAAAGTAAGCGATGGGTAAAGGGAGCTACGAAACCCCCCTTTCATCAATTTCAGGTAATAGGCTAGTACAGCATAGGTGTGAGAAAGAAGATGAGTCGAAGCTTCGCGCTTGGCGGAAAGACGCAGTGAAAATGGCGGCCGATTTGGCGGCTAAGGAATCGGAGGAAACACTTGAAAATGAGGAGGATGATACATTATTGGCTAATGAGGCTATTGACGGGCTTTATTTCATGGATTCTGGACCTCGCGCGCCTAGGAAATAGCTAGAAGTTGAAGAAATTGAGAATTTGCATTATGGCTGAGAATTGCATTATGGCTGAGGGACACCCCCTACCCGCGAGGGTGGGGGGCGGTCCTGTGACACGGCTATATGGATACTATGCTAAACCCAAACAGCGGGTGTATCGTCGTTTTAGCAATTCCCCATTTATCTCGTGATTTCTATGTTTGTACTAGGGATTATCGACACTCAGAGAAGCATGACTTTCAACCTTCCGCTCTTTTCATATCTTCTTCATTTAATTCATTTTAATTCATCTCATCTTTGGATTGAATCCCTTGGGTCAATTAGCCGCATCTCACGTACAAATGCCATACTGTTTTAAGCCTGCTTGATACATATTAATCAATGGTAATTTTTTGAATGGGGCTGCCTGAAACACATTATACTGCCGTTTCGCGATAAGTACTCTAGGGTTGTTCGGACTTTTTTGTCTTCCCACTACGATTACCTGGGCGGGCCGGAATGATTAAAAGGCTTACTGGCCAATCGGCCTTGGCTACTGAGAGACAGAAGCTTATCACGGGCCACCCAGGTCTTCCATTTCAACACGAAGTGTCCACCTCTCCGCTCCCCCAAGAACCCACTGTGCCTCTCATTTTTTTTTGTCAGTTACACCAGCATCAATCGCGCGACGACAGGACATCTTGCGACATCATTTTTAATTTTAGGGAATTTCGAGTTTTAGCGGATAGCTGCTTGGGTAAATCTGCTCCATTTGGAGTTTAGAGATAGGAGCGGGTCGTGGGCGGTTCTAACAGACGCTCAAATCGGAGGAACTGGGCGCAATTTGAACGCCACTTGGAGTTCTTCTTGTAAATACAAGGAATTGTTCCAGGTTCCATGGTCACTCTCCACAGTACCATCATGGGAACAAGTATTGTCATCTGCTTACATTGTTCTCGAAGCTTATCATCGGATCCGAGCGTTTCATATGAACACCTTGAGAGAAATAAAGGTCCTGGATAGCCCGCTTCCAAAAATCCTCACGCGATTCATTATTAATCCCTGTGTTGTCCTTTCTTTTTTCATTTCTCTTCTCTTCAACCGCTTCGCTTCGTTCATTCCGTTGCTTCTGAGTTAAGTCAGTCATCAACATGGCGGACAGTGGCGTTTCAAATTCCCTGCCAGACCATGAAACTAAGAATTACATGAACGAGCCTCCCGAGCCTTGTGATCAGGACGTTGGAATTGTCAACAAGGCCGCGCCGCTGACACGTGAGCTGAGAGGCCGCCACATGCAGATGATTGCTATTGGTATGTCGTGGACCCGTTAAGGAGATGGTTTGCGGACGTCTTAATTAACTGGTTGCCAAGGCGGTGCTATTGGAGCGGGTCTTTTTGTTGGAACAGGGGGTGCTTTGTCCGCTGGTGGTCCAGCTAGTTTGGTATGAAGACCGATCAAATCTTCCCGTGATTGATATGAGTCCCCTTTTGCTTACACAGGAAATTTTCAGATCATCTGTTATCTGATTATCGGTGTTATGCTGCTGTGCACCGTGCAATCGCTGGCTGAGATGGCTGTCATTTATCCTGTGAATGGTGCTTTTTTTCCTATATCGTCCGCTTCGTCGATCCCTCTTGGTAGGTCAAAGCGTGGTACTGAGCTAGGACTAGGACTGGGACAGGGACTGACATAACGGACAGGGGCTTCGCGATTGGATGGGATTACGCAATTACGTGGTTGACCGTGCTGCCCTTCGAGATTACCGCAGCTGGTCTGACCATCAAATTTTGGCGCGATGACATCAACATCGGTGTCTGGATTACCGTCTTCTTGGTAGTCCTGTGTTCGATCCAAATTTTTGGTGTTCGTGGCTACGGTGAAGGTTTGATTGCCCTGTCTATTCCTGTTATGAAAATGAGCTGCTAACCTATCTCAGTCGAGTTCATACTGAGCGCGATCAAGATCACAGCCTGTCTTGGATTCATTATCTTGGGCATAATCATTAACACTGGTGGTGCCGGTCCTCAAGGATACATCGGCGCTAAGTATTGGTACGAGCCTGGTGCTTTTGCAAATGGCTTCCCCGGCTTCTGCTCCGTGTTCGTCGTTGCAGCATTCGCCTTTGGTGGAACAGAGTTGGTTGGTCTTGCTGCTGCAGAGTCGAAAACGCCCCACAAGAGTATCCCAGCTGCTAGCCGTCAAGTGTTCTGGCGAATTGCTATCTTCTATGTTTTGACCTTATTGATGGTTGGTCTTTTGGTGCCTTACACTGATCCCCGTCTGCTGAATGCATCGGATTCCGACACTAAAGACTCACCTTTCGTCATCGCTATTGTTGACGCTGGTATCCCTGTTCTTCCCTCGATATTTAACGCGGTCATCACGCTGTCCGTTATAAGCGTGGCAAATTCTTGCACCTTTGGCTCTACTCGAACCTTGCAGGCTCTGGCTGAGCGAGGCATGGCTCCCAAACTCTTCTCTTATATTGATAAGAAGGGTCGCCCAATATATGCCATCATCCTCCAGATTCTTTTCGGTTTGCTTGCTTTCGTCGGCGAGAGTGCAGCAGAGTCCACAGTCTTCACGTGGCTGCTTAGTTTGAGTGGTCTTAGCTACTTCTTCGTCTGGGGCAGTATCTGTCTTTGCCACATCAGATTCCGAAAAGCCTGGGTGTTCCAAGGTCGCTCCCTCAGTGAACTTCCCTATAGAACTCCTTTTGGAGTTGTGGGCAGCTACCTCGGATTGTCCCTTAATATTCTTTGTCTAATTGCCACTTTCTACGTATCCGTCTGGGTATGTCGCCTTTGTCCCTTTGCCAGCAGCGTTTCCTAATTTTCTCTTATCAGCCACCTGGATCTTCTCCCAACGCCAAGTACTTCTTCGAACAGTATCTGGCCGCGCCTCTTGTCCTCGCTTTATACCTTTTCTGGAAAGTTTTCACCAAACAATGGCGCATGTGGGTGCCATTACAGGAAATTGACCTCCAGGCTGGGCTGCGCACCGAACTGCTTTCAGGTGACGAGGACATTGAAACCGCATGGACGTGGAAGGATTTCCCAATGAAGCTAGTTCGCTTGCTCTTTTAAGGTGCCCATCTAGGTGGAGTTGGGCTACGGAAATATTGGTGATTTACTCCACAAACTACAGTCAACTTCCGCTTTCTGCACATCCTACCATTCCGCCAGATTTGGTTGCACACACCGGATGTGCACACATTCAGGAATTGATAGGGGCACCTCAACTTTACCCGGGCCACCCCTAATTAACGTACTTCACAAGTGAGCTGCTCACACAAGCGGGCCGCTCACCCACCCCCATTAGAAAATTTCGAATCAGGATGTCTCAACCAAAGAATATCGAATGGTCTCAAACTAGCGACTTTTACATTGATTAATCCTACGGCCAATCTGCCACGCCTACTACACCTTAGTAAAGCCCTCCTGCGTGGCTGACCCTGCTGAGAAGATAAATCGCTCTGCGTAGGCTATACTACCTCGTCATTTTCAACTGGTTGGTTAAGCTGCTGAGCTAGCTGTAGGCTCTCTTCAAACGATAGGCCTCCTTCATGTACTATCCGCTGATTCGGTCGTGTGCTTTTTTGGCGTTTCATCTCATTCGCTGCGTGTGGATTGGCATTTTCTTGCGCAAGTAGCGCTGTATAATGTAGCAATATACAGTGGCCTGTGATAATCTGATCTAGCGTAAGTTTTGATGGGCTCAGAGGTCTATTTGTTCGTTGTTTTAGACTTGATTGATGCGTTTGAATGTTGTTTTTGTTGTGACACAAGGCAAGTGTACATCAGGAACAAAGCCGCAACATCGGAAACGACTCCTGCATATCTCATAAAGAATCAAATTGATTGGAAATCCATTTGGGTTTCACCTTGTGTATATATAGCCTCTTGTATATCGTCAGAATGGATAATTGAGTCAACTTTCCTCTAAACTACAACAGGCTATGAGCCCGAGAGCGAACCTCTCGGTTGCCAACGAGGTTAATAAGAAACACGAGTGCAAGAATGACAATTGGTGCCTTTTGTCAAGCAGAATTCTCGCCTGGGTCGACTTAGCGGTGCTGAGTATGGTTATGCTAGTATCCGACTCGGTCGTTGTTGATTCAAGATCCATTGAAGAGGCTAAATCGGTGCTCAAGGCCGTGCGTCCAAAGAGCCCTGATGAGGCAACATATGTCTGTGTTGGCCTTCCAGTCACTATCTTCGGGCCATTATTCAACGCGCTGGTTTCGAAATGTAACGCGAGTGCGGCTTCCTTCGAGTACTCCAACGGATTCATCTAGATATATTCCACAGTGGACCCGACAAACTTTAAGATTGACGCGGGCGAATCTTCCAGTCCAGCCATGCAATCAATTTCTTCCATGCTGAAGCAAATGAACGGTAAATCCTGGTTTGTTAGGGCAAAGCACATGTTCAGACCCGAAAGGTCGAGCAGGGAGAAAGCGGGTATTCTTGCCGAGCTCCTAGAAGTTTCTCATATACATGTCACCTCTCCTCATAAGCCCATCACTCACTCTTAGGACAGGCTTGGATGTTGGAAGGGCTTGGAGGTTAGCAAAACCGCTGCTGTCGTCTCTCGTTTGTGTTTCTTTTGTTCCTTTTGAATCAAGTATACGTTGCCCAAATGAGGGACCAAAGGAGACTTTCAAATCTTTCGACAAAGAACTATATTTACTGATATCTGTGAGATCTAACAGTCACGCTCACGTTAGGGCAGAGAATTGCTTGTAATCGTCTTCAGCCAAACATTGACCGCAACACGTCTGGGGACTTCCAGATTAGGAACCAAATGCCAAGGTTTAGACTAAGCGAAAAGATGCCTGATGTAACTGCACTACTACATAACTAGAAGGGGTTATATAACACAAATTCTGCAGTGATCGGACTAGCCTCGTCATATCGGAACTAGATTAGAATCCTATTCGGAATACAGCTCGGAGGCAAGTTTGCTACAACACGACCGCCTTCCGTAGAAACAACGCTCTTTGCGTCTTCGACGAGCTCGGGTATGATTGAATTGATAGCCTGAATGACTTGGTCTATTGAAAACTTCTGGTGTGAAAACCCCACCCTGATCCTCTTGACAATGACACACACTGCCTAGCCTGACAAGCGGCCATGCGACATCTGAAAATGCGTCTCAGCACTTTAACTGAGTTCAACGGGACAATTTAAAACCGCATTATATTGCAAGCACACGATAAGCGCAGAATTGGGGTTCAACGTTGAACATAAACTTCACGAGACGCACCTTTTACGCTGTCCATGATTTTTTGACGGGGCTCGGTGATGATCATTTTCAATCATCAACCGGTCATCTCAGCCCAAGGAGCCGTAGAAAAGGGTCTTCCCATCTTGCTCACAAGCAGTGATGACCAGCGCATCAACATCCCAAGCTGCTTTTGACCGCTCAAACAAAGCTCTGGTCAGCGTTGTTCAGACAACATATGGAAAATACGATATAAACCTGCTGATGTCCAGTATTGCTCGCCTAAAAGCATGTCCCGCCCCGTGTCAAAGTTTGCCGAATGGCTTGCCAGGGCTCCCGTCCAAGACAAGTTTGGTCTTTGTGGGCTCCTCGCTCTTGTATGCTGGATATCTTACAGCCTCGCACGCCGATTCAGCCATTTGCCTTTGAGGTTGCAACACGCAGTATCTTGGAGACGCTTCTTCCAGGCGCCAACGCCAGGCGTGCTCCAGTGGCTGGATATCCCATCATACTTGCAAGGGGGAGTACTTGCCGCTCTGGTGATCGCCAACATTATTGGAATCAGTCTTCATGCTCAGACCTGGGCGGATGTGCAGAAGCGAGCTGGATGCTTGGCGGTCACACACCTTGTTCCCCTCTGCTCTGGGTTTAGCTTCAGTCTTCCGGCTCATGTCTTCCGTATCGAACGGCGCACGTTCCAGTGGGCCCATCGGTGGCTAGGCCGCATTTGCGTGCTGCATTGCCTTCTTCATGGGTCCGTATTAGGCACAGTTGCTCGAAATACAAGCCTTGGAGCTTCCCTTGTCATCCCACTCCTGGTACGTAACGGCTAGAGAACGGCAGCCTTCCCATTTCCCCAAAGGATGTCTAACTAGAAGTGGCTAATATTGAACAGGCCGGATGCAGTTTCGTCTCGATCTTTCCTTGGACGCTCGCTGCGATTCTTCGACGGTGGCCGCAACTTGGCCTCAAGATCCACCATATGCTTGCTTCGATCGCCACTGGCGCCCTTTTCTACCATTTGGTCGACCGGGTATCGTCCTACCGCTGGGTTTTACTAGGCGGTATTTGCGCCGGGTTTGCTTGGAGTGCGGGGACATGTCTGCATACCATGTGGCTCCACAGATCGTGGCGCATCACCTCTCGACGGGCCCGCGTGCGGTCTTCCAACCGGCTCTTATGGCTTGATATTGCGGTTCCGGTGGAATTGGTAGCTCAACCGGGGCAGTATGTACAGCTCTGGATGCCACGCCTGGGAGTAAGGTCCTGCTTGCAGCTTCCCGCATTCTACGTGGCTTCGGTGGGTACAGTGCAAAACACCCCAGGAGCACCGACAACTCATGTGTTACGCATAGTGGCCCGGCCTGGACCGGGCGTGACCCGAAGGATCGCACAAGCTGCGGATCGTGCGCACTCGACGATTCATTTTCCGGTGTGCGTGCTGGGTCCCTACGGGCACCCACCTCACCTGGGGCAGTATGGGACCGTCGTCTTCATACTTGAAGATATTGGACTCTTCCGCGCGTTGCCGTTCATACGACATCTCGTCCAAGAAAGCCGAAGCCGGAGGAACACGGTGCGACGGCTAGAGGTCCTGTGGCAAGTTAGGCTGAAAAATTTCAGTAGGTGTCCCTCTACTTCTCGGATGCTTTGCGGTGTCGTGTGCTTACCGAAGTAGACCATCCCCACTGGGTGGGGGAGGAAATCTCGCAAATCCTTGAACTCGATCGTATGTTTGACCGAGACGATTGTCCTGAGCATAGACATCGAGATGACCGGGGATTTGATGTGAGTGAATTCTCCCCTCGCTATAAATTTTACAATAGGTCGGGCTTAACTCGGTGGCAGATATTGCAATTCACCACACATATCCTAGATACTCAGCCCGTGGACCAGATTCGTTACCGCAACCGTACGCGCTTGAAATACCATTTTCATGCCATCAATATGGCCAAGGAGCTGGCACGCCTTATGGATGGTACAAGCGGAACGACCGCGGTTTCGGGTATGAGCGCTCCGTCGGTTACCCCTTGGATTATGCCAACGCTAACTGGTCTTAGTATGCGCAAGCAACGCGTTACGCGCAGCAGTACGCCGTTTCGTTCATCCTAGAACGAGTGGCGATTTTCGATTGATTGACCTGGACCTTGAACCCTCTTGCACATGGTCGACGGACGATGACGCTTTCTACCATGCAACATCCGAAACGATTACAGCCTCCGAGCGAGCAGAATCTTCCAACACTGGCACAGTGTTGGAGCCCAGTTGGACGCCGGCCCCCTTGCCTGTTGCACATACTGTCCCTGAACAGGCCACTCGTCTCTCAGGAGAAACATTGGTCGATAATAGACGATCCTGGCAGGGCGATGTGTCGGGGATTGGGGCGCAGAGTGCCAATCACAAAAAGTGGGTTCGGCAGAAAATCATCGAAGGCGGCTTCTAGGTTAGCCAAACGTGTCAATAAGTTACCTGGCATAATCCATCCATTTGGACAAGTCGTAGGCCTCCTGCGTTTATCTCTATGACCGCGCATGTATTTGTCCTGGATAATTCGTCACATCGCTCTGGCCTAGCACAGCGTGAAGCTAGAATTGACAACACGGGATGCGACCGGAGCTGCCTAGACTCTAAAGCTTCCAAAACAGGCTGGGGTTTATTCATTGGTTGGCCCTCGCAAAGATATATTGTGGGTAAGATATATCGAGAAATAACGCCAATTTCCATAACAGTATACCACTCTCGCTGTAGTTTTTACCACTACTCACAGTTCGACGTGAATGACGACGAATCGAAGGGAAAAAATAAAATAAAATAAAATAAAAATAAAAGCTTGATTGTTGGTTGGTGGTGAATGAGACAGCAACCAAACGTAGGGATGCACGCCGGCCAAGTCGCACATTAACCCGACGCTCTGTCCCTAATCAACTCACATTCTACATGCCTCCTCATTCTGGACCATACCATATAACATGCCGATGCTGACCTTAAAACCGATCTGTGGGCTCCGTCCAGCCGGAAACACTTCCAGAGGCTCTGCTCTACTGTTACTATTCCTTTTGAGGCCCTCGGCTAGCGCCACGTGACACCCGCCATCGCGAACACGAAAGATTCACAGACCCTGTCGCGCCCAGCCTTGCCGAATTCGGAGACTTATCGATAAGCCACAATATCGGCAATAGGGGCCCTACGTCCCGGAACGGATAACGACTGAGCATGTCGCGTAGGAACGTTAACCTCCCCCGGTCGGTCATCGAAGAAACGTGTGAAGAACCATCTGAAGCAGCCCTTAATGCGCGAGCGCACCGAGTCTCATATCAAAACGCTCGAGTAGCACCGAGATCTCGAGTCACAAAAGCCCGCCCACTACCACCAGGCTGTTCACTGGCACAACGAGCAACTCCAGTCAGAGAATAGCGAGCTCCGCCAAGGGTTCAAGGCCGCAGCGAATATCATACGACTTTCATTTCAGTAAGGACTTCTCGTATTGCGTTTTGCTAATCTGAATGTTACATATATCGAATCGGGTTTAGAAAATCCAATGAAAGGTAATAGGCCTGTGGTTGAGTGAAACATAGTTTCACAGCACAAAAGCGAGAAGGCCAAGAGGAAAGGGACAATATGCAACTGCAGTGAAGCCTATACCATTACTTTGGTAACAGAAAGTCGAAGAACAGTGGAAATCCGGTGCCACTGTACATCTCAAGCACCAGATCAGTCATGGCGAGCATAGTCAAGTGGCCAGCCTTCAGGCGTTAGCTGCCCACAGAACTCAGGGTTATAGACGGTGCTTGTCTTGTCTAGGGTAGCCACATACCGATTGCGGCCCCCACGTTTACCGTGTGTTTTATAGTGGTCATTGAGGTTGTCGCGCCGCGAGAAACTGCGTTGGCACCCAGGGACCCAGCAGACATGAGGTCTCGCTCCTGAATGGCTTGCCAGGTGGCGGTTCAAGGTCTTTTGACGTTTGAATTGGCGCTTGCATCCCGAGAGCCTGCAATTGAACTGTTGCCGTGGGGTGCTGGCTTGTGAATCTCCGACATCGAAATCGGAGGGATCTTGCGTACGGAGGGGATTGGGGGATTGTCGGAAGACTTGACAGGCCTCTGCAACCTGCGTGTCTTGTCCAATGTGCTGCCCTCGAAGCCGCTCTATCCACGGATCATCGGTATTCTGTGGGGCTGGGAAGGGGCAGGTTCCGAACAAATTAGGCGCAAGGTCAAAATGGCCAGGGGAAGCCTCCAAGGGTGAGTTCGATGGCTCCCAGATAGGCTGGTATCGAAACCAACAGACCACAGGCCGCCATCCGCAATGGCTGGAACCTGGATCAATTGAGCAACTCATTTGTTGACAAAGATGACCATGGTTTCCGCTTTGGCTGATGTGCAATGGGACTGCCGAGCCATGAGAGATAAAGTCGCACTTTTCATGCTGGTGGAACTCCATGCCAGGCTGTTCGGTGGGTATGAGATCGATCAGGTCTTTTTGTTCGCTTCTGTCACCGTAGAAGAGTAGTGTGTCGCTTGGGAACATCATGTCCGTCTTACATGCTTCTGTTTGCGAGGATGTTGTCGTAGTTTGTTGTATCATCTGTGAACTGTCGCCCACACTAAGCATGTATCGAGATTTCTGTGCTGAAAATGAGGCGAAAGTAGGAGGCATTCACCCCACTGTCAAGAGCGATGTCTGAGTACGAAAATCGATCACTAGTAAGTGAGACCTAGTGTATAGAGGAAGGAGTGGCCCCTTGAAATAACGCCGACGAAACAAAAGGTAGAAAAGTTAGCAAAACTCGCACAGAAACCTAGAATACCTGAATCATCGCTGCTTGCCCACCCGAGTTGCTGAGTTGACCCTCCCTTCAACAATCCTATCGAAAACAAAGTCTTGCCATTTGCTGTGCACGGTTTGATTTCAACGTGAATCTGGATTGTTGACAAAATACATGAACAACATATAAAGACGCCTGTTTGTGAGGCGAGATGGTCGTTGATTCAACGTCGACCAGACACCACCTGTGAGGCTCGTTCAATCCGGGCTTTTGCTGCCGACAACTAGGAATCAAGCAGACAGAGTGCCCGGCTTGATACAGAATTCCTAGTTTTTCACCAGTCGCTGACAAGGCTGTATCAGTTGTTGCTCACCGGTCCTGGCCAGCCAAATGCTTTCAATTAAGAAATATAGCGTTTGAATTTATGTAGCCGTTGAAGCTGCGAGAGAAGATTCAACGCTGCTTGAATAACTTGTTTGGCTACTGACATATTCATCAGCATGGGAATAGAGTTGCTCAACGGCCGCAATACCAAATAGCCTTCAAAACCAAATAAATGACTGCGTTGAGACCCATACCTCTGTCGTAACACTAACAAGGTGACTACGTGTCTCCAGGTGGACTATAAGAGAGGCTGTCATCCAGTACAGACTAGTTTCTCTGAAATCATTTCTTTGCCCATTACGAAATGGATGCTCCAAGGAACGTACCGGACCAAAATAGTGAAGGATATCAGCAGCCGAGTGAACTGCCAATTCAGGTTGACAAAGGCCACCCAAAGGACGCTTCTGATTCCAACCCACGACAGGTAAGTTAGGTGCATCCCATACCGTGTCAGATCTTGTGGCTGACTACTGACATTCTCCCTCCCGTAGCTGGAAACCAACCAGAAAGAAACCCTGACGATCGAGCACTTTCAACCCATCTTGGCGACACTAGCAAATCTCGATCGCGACGATCCGAAACTAGCATTTCAAGCGGCTCGGTCCGTGGGGCTCTATCGACGTCTATGCGCATCATGTATGCCTAGGCACCTCAGTGGCGAGGATGTCGACCAGAAGAGTCAATTCTTGAAGGAGGCTAGCAATAACCCGAGCAAAGAGAGGAATGGACCTCAGCTTCCTCATGATGAGCAGCGATTACGACTGCTTTCCTTTGAGCAGGCTTTGGAATCATCTTGGGAACGAATGACTGTCGTGCTCAATGGCTGGAATCAATGCTCGAAGAGTAGTCTGGGCATGTTGGTGGATCTCAAAAGAACCGAATGAGGGGTTGCCAGTGAAAGTGTGCCATGTATTTCTTTACTGTCATGTAATGAACCAAACGGAGAACAAGACCCCGTACTCAAACGTAGTGTCAATCCTTTGATGAGGCTTTGTTTTATTTACAGAATGTCATACAAAGCACATTGCCATTACGTGACTATTGACGACCTTGCGGACGTTCTTCAGAAAACAATGGAAACACAAGTACAGTCACATGCGTGCGTCACATTCATTTGTAGTTTTCCAGGAGATTATGTACAAAGAACGATGGATCCAGGGATGGCGTCGTGGGTAGCGTCGCTAGCGGGGACAGAGTAGAGTGACCGGAAAACGGTAGAGGTTCTGTGCGCGGCCACAAAGACAATCGGAAGGAAGGAGGTATCGCTCCTACAGTGACTAGTGATATGATGTCCAGGATCTGCCCACGCACCCGGCATAGATTCCCCATGGCTGTTTCAACACGGGGCAGGAAGAACAGATGCTCACCCACTGTCTCGCCGGTTAAGTGATGAAACCTTGCAAGCCTCAGCTCCACCCAGTAGACCTCTTCAAAAAGAAAGAAAGCTGACATATAAAGGAAAAGGTCATCAGCTTGAGTGGCGAACGACAGAGGATCTGGACCCGTCCACTTGAAGCCCGACTGGTTATCGTTGTTGGGGTGGAAGAAGCATTCCACCAAGGGGGATCCTTGTCCCTCGTGTGCTACAGACTTTAATCCATTCGGAAAGCCTAGCACAATATCTCCGTGATCTGTGCAAAGACAAGGAGGCGGCGCCGGTATACAAGAGGACTCTTGCCAGATCGCGTGAAGGTCGAGATCGAAGTCATTATCTAGTCTGTTGTGAGCACAGGCACGCGGTGAAATAAAGTTGTACGAATCACCTTGACCGGGTTTGTCCATCTGCTTCAGAAGTTTCCCGGTATAGTAGTTGTGGTGGAAGTGGCAGCAGCGTTTGAACTGGCAGTGAAGGGTTGCTGGAGGTTTAATATAATGGCGGAGGCCAATCATTCTTTTAATGTGGCAGACAGAGGACCAGTGAATCAAATGTTCATTGTTCAAGGAAAGGGAATCGACTAATGTACTAAATTTTCGCGAAGTGTTGATCTTTCACCAGGATGAACGAAACGTCACCGTCGGCCGTATGGCCGCTTCACCGGGTATTCATCAACGCTGAGATATCCTCGGTGAGATATACCCGTCTACCGTCCCACAACACCGGCACTTATATGCTCTGCAGGGAGAGATCTCTTTCATTTAACAGCCATCTCTTCACTCTTGAAGCTGTCGACACAGCGACGTGGTGTTGTACCGTAGAACTGGCCCTAGCTACATCAGAAGGAGACCAGCCGGGATGAAGGGGATCTACTCAGGCTACTTAGTTCGTTCGTTTGTTATCTGAAAGAATCAGGCATTGATTTTCAATCTTGCGCAAAATTATGGTTGCTGAGGCTTAGCTTCAGATAGGGGGCAAGTGGGTGCTGGAAATCCGAGTGGGCGCCCGTCAAACGACAGTTGGCCACGGAAATCTGGATCGTAGTCGGGGCTTGTCTCGTCGAGGGTGGCAACGTAACGGTTGCGACCACCCGGTCTCGCATGTGTATTCGTACAATGGACTTTGAGGTTGTCGCGGCGTGAAAAGGCACGGTGGCATCCAGGCACCCAGCAGACATAGGGCTTTTCCTTTGAGTGACTCCTTGTATGGCGCTCGAGGTGGTCCTGACGCTTGAACCCCATTCTGCAGCCAATGATGTTGCACTTGAATTTTCGCTTGTGCATACCAAATTCCTGGTCCTTAACATCCGGCTTATGATCAGGCTGCTTGTCATAATCATGACAGTCAGGCAGTGAAAGATCGTTTATGCACGCGCTCTTGTCATGGACTATCTGGGAATTCCCTGGTGGTTGATCAAGAAACCAAGGGGAGATACCGGTATCAGCGGGGATAGGACAGACTTCAGCAGCGGCGCCAAGATTTGCTGTAAATCTCAAGGGCTCAGGAGTAGTTGTCGAAGTACTTGGAAAAACCAGCGCAGGGTCGATATTCTGCATTGTCGAGAAATCAGCCCCCGGCAGCCGGTCAGCTACATTGGACATTGGGATCGAGTCAATCCGTCGCAAATGACAAAGCCTCAATGGCGGCGGGCAAAGTATGGAGGTCGGATCAAGGGAGTGGTCTGCTTCCTGAGGAAGATAGACGCTGGGAATGCCATGGTCCCCGAGCATGATTGGCGTATGATGATGAGAACCCGGGGAATAGTAGTAGACCTGGATGACTCCATGCTCTGCCCGATTGTCACATTGCAGCGAAGCAGCGTCAGTGCGGTTAGCCTTCCATATGCTATCATCGAGGTTGGACCAGTTTGGCAGGACCTGTGAGTCCAGATAATAGAAAGGATCGGTCGCTACGGTCGGCGGCTTGACGGTTGAGAATATTATATCATCATGCTGAACATGTAGCTCAGGAAAAGGATGAGCCGGCAACAATGGGGGAAGAGGTTTTCTATGTTTCCGAGACATATTACCGACTGAGGTTGGTTATGGTCGATGTATTTTCAAGGAGCTTGTAGAGAACCGGCGCTGCGTAGAAATTTATCGAGAACGACAGAATCTCCTAGGCTCAATTTGAACTGAAAGTAGACCATGATTAACCATGGACTACTAAATAAAGCCAATTGCGCATGTGTACTTTGGCATTGGCCATGATCTTGGCATGATCAAGATGCAAGTAAGACGCAGAAAGCTGCGTCAATACAGACTACCTTTATGATGCCTCTAACGCAAACGCTGTCAACAGCATCTCAGATATTCCTACAACAAGCGTTGGTTCCAAGATTTCTAGAGTCCCATACGCAGTAGATTCGAACTCTGTGATCATTATACTAGTGTGTGGTCTCATTTCACGTTTCCCTCCAGCTTCGTTAACTCCGGTGAATTACAATTGAGCCCTCCAATATCGTTAATTGACTCACCAGTACACTGTCAGTCCACCTCATAGGAGCGAAAAGTGCCGGCGCCAAATTGGAATTTGCATCCCTAATGTGCTCATTTCATCATGCGGTGATATGTACCTGGAGCAGACTACGAACAAAGCCGCACCATCAGGTTAACACACCCACTTGCCAATATTGACTAAAGCGTCAGATATGTGGTGAGTTTTCGCTTTCAACCCACTCGTCTGTCCTACTTATGAGCTTCGAATAAGCCCTTATATGTGGCATCACTATTCTGAGCAAACCTTTAATTGGCTCACATCAGCTTTCTTTTCATATTGATTTCAATGAATTAACAGTGTTGGTGTTGTGTTTTGCTCTATATCTTTTATAAATCAATTGTCTCCCCGGCATCCAAATTCTTAGACTCCTACAAGGGATTCAATTCGTCAAGTGGTGCTCCAATATAGCGAAGATCAACCGAGCCTTCCACAATTATGATGCTCATTAGATATATTCTACTGTTGGAGGCGATCGTCTTACGGGCGGTCAGTGGACATCTGATCATGATGTCCCCTGAGCCCTACAGCAAGGAAACCCTCAACAACTCTCCTCTCGCTGAACATGGTAGCGATTTTCCCTGTAAACTACGCACAGATGCATTCTTGGCTCCTTCAACAGAGTCTGTCTACCAGATCGGCATTGAAAACATAATCAAGTTCAAAGGAAGTGCAACACACGGTGGCGGCTCATGCCAATTGAGCCTGACCGAAGACCGTGAGCCAACCAAAGATTCCGAATGGAAGGTCATCAAGTCCTATGAAGGAGGCTGTCCCACGAAGGCAGAGAAACTCGCCGGAGGCGCCACTGCCGACAATGCCCTTCACCTCGATTTCGCAATCCCCGAAGGCATTAATCCCGGGAAATATACGTTGGCCTGGACGTGGTTCAATCGTATTGGGAATCGTGAGATGTATATGAACTGTGCCCCAGTCACCGTGTCTGGTTCCTCGTCGCAACAATGCCACAAGAGCATACAAAAGCAAACGCCTAATTTTCCACCCATGTTCATCGCCAACATAAATGGCTGCGTCACCAAAGAGAACGTGGACATTCGGTTTCCTCAGCCAGGAAACATTGTGGAGCACAATGGCCAAATGGATCATCTTCTTCGCGAAGGTGAGCCACCATGCACTGGAACACCTACATTCAGTGCCTTGGCAGCCATCAAGTCAACTATTCCTGATCTTACCAAGGGTGTGCTTGGAGAGGCTGTTTCATCTACCACGTCTACCGCTCTTGCCCGCATTCCAACTTCGGTTTCCTCTTGTCGTGCTCCTAGCCGTAATTAGGACTATAGATGATACGTATCGAGCGCTCAGGGCGCATATGTATAGGCTGACGTAAAATCAAAGGAGGAAGACCATGGCAAGATGCCTAATCAAATTCAGTGAGAACTTCAGTGTCGTCGTTCTCTTATTCTAATTTGAAAGAATTCAGTCCGAGGTTGAAGATTTGTGATTCGCTCTATTATACAGTACTTAGAATGACTGGATGAGATTGAAAATCTGGGTATCATATACAAGATCGCTAATTCAACAGATCAAAAGAAAATCCCGTTGTCAAGAGATACGAAAACGTTTTGCGTCTCCTGCCTCGGTTTGACATAGTCGTCGTCGTTTGGCTGCCCCCGACCGTTGTAAAGCCGGTCGACATTTCAAAGTAGAGCGATGGAAGTCAATGATCAAAGCACGGCCAAGCTCTTCACTCCAAAGGACATTGTCTCGCCGCAGGTCGTCGTGTGTTATACCAAGGGCTCTAATTTCCTTGTTCGATTTGTGTATCTCGCGGCGAAGCCACTGCGTCAGCTCCATCGTCGCTGTGCATTCGCCTCCCCAACCCATTACGAGCATGTGACAAATTTCTCCAGCGCCATGAAGAAAATAGATTTTTGCCAAGTCAATCGTACCCAAGAATACAGGTACAGCGGATCCTTGGGCCTTGCGCAGCACTCGATAAACCTGCGCTTCGCGGGAAACTTCTTCCCATAATCCTGACGTGGTGCCTTTACCGATGACCGTGTAACCATATTCCATGCAGGTAAGTTTGAATGGGGCACCGTATGAGCCGCAACCCCCAGGGGGATGCAACGATCTATATTCTCGTCCAACTCATTTTTCAGTAAAAGTATCATGTCCCTGGCCGAGATTAAATGCTGAGCCGCGAGGTTCCTGCCCCGGCGATGATGGCCTACATTGGGACACGACTCATCAAGAACATCCCCGTTCTGCAAACCGAGCAGACATCGTTGCGTGCAGAATTGCGCGGCACGGCGTCGATGATGGTCGTCTTGGTTAGGCCCAGTCGTTTGCTGGCGACTTGATCGTCGAGCGGACGGTGAAGTCGTGACTTGGCTGATCCTCCGCTTATGGCCAGCTGCTTGATCGGCGTCAGAGCCGGACGAGTCCGGTGATTGCGAGCGCGGTCGAATCTCTGAGGGTGCACAAGTGGTTTGAGATCGTGTATGCACTCGACGGCCCTCCGAGGGAGACGGCAGCGGAGACGACGATGGTAGTCCATATGATGTACCAGACTCCGGACTTGGAAAATCAGGGTTCGTGCTATCGGAGTGGGAGATTTGCTGTAGCTCGCTTCTCGGAATCTGCGAACGCGTGTGATCGAAGTTTGTCTTCCATTTGTGAAGATTTGGGCCCACTCGATTTCTCCATTCTTGCTCACGGATGGGGGGAGCGAAATGCCATCAAACAAAGACACAACACCCTCGCAACAGAGGACTTCCATAGCTGGACAACCGTATCGCTTTCCGGGTTTCCTTCGCTGTGAGGATCACAGAAAAAGTAATAGACCGTGCTAGGCTGGTCACGCGGAATACGGAGGAGAACACGCGTAAGCCCATTTGTCACATATGAATATTCGAGTCCTTCCTGAATCATCACATGGTATTCTTGCACAATGGCGGAGCAGACGAGCCGCTCTGCACTGTGCTTCAACTTTGCTTCCTGGTCGGTAGGTATTTTATTGGATCTGACCATATCATTCCATAGGTCCATTGGTCGCAGTCCCATGCGAAAGGTTGCAACAGACAACTTGTGAGGTGGCTTGTACTCCACCGTCGTCAGGACGGTGGTGGAGTTACCGTCGACACGATTTATGCAAAACTGGTCAGGTCGTGGGTGACTTGTACTCGGCAGTTGGCTTGCGTCAGCTTCAACGGGGTCGTTCTCGTTCAAGGAATTCGTATGATTGCTGAACTGGATTCCATCACCGAGCCCGAACTCCTCACGAGCAGCTGGCAGTTTGCACAGCTCGACGATTATATCGTGGACATGTTCCTCCACGCCAAACCGCTCGTAGGCCTCAAGTTCTTGCTCGCTACTAAGTGGTTTGCGAGCAAATCGACGACCGAGCCCTTCTATTTCAGCCACAGACGAAAATAGACGTGGTGCCTCTCCCGGCTCGGGCTGAAGATATTGACAGACGGACCTGTAGACCTCTGAGAGCTGTTCTGGGCAGTCGGTCCAATGTTCCAATCGAGTCGGGCAGTGTTTTCCGGTGGGAAGAGGTATTTTCCCAGTTGTTGAGCGGGATGGTGAATCGATTCTCAGCGATCGGGAGAGAAGGACATGGCAGTGCTGAATGAGCTCCGTGAAAGTGGTCGGTCGATTGTGTTCTTCTGCCTGCCGCCTCCCTTCTGCTTCTCGCTTCTCGCGCTCTTCCGCCTGCCGCCTCCCTTCTGCTTCTCGCTTCTCGCGCTCTTCTGCCTGCCGTCTCCCTTCTGCTTCTCGCTTCTCGCGCTCTTCCGCCTGCCGCCTTCTTTCTGCTTCCTGCCGCCTCCCTTCTGCTTCCTGCCGCCTCCCTTCTGCTTCCTGCCGCCTCCCTTCTGCTTCCTGACACCGTCTCTCTTCCGCCTGCAGATAAAGAGTTCTGTAATCTGGGAAGCTGGGGTCAGCCATTGATATGTAGTAAAGAAGAGAGTGATATCCTGCGACAGGCGTGGATGGGTTACCTCAGTTCCCTCAGACCACAGCCAATGATGAGACAGAATTCTGCCGATTCTGCCACGCTAACCCGATTGGGTTGCTTCATCAGCCCGTGGTCTGAGCCGGGAACCCCTTCCGTACATACAAGTTTCCGGTTCTCGCCAGCAACCCCACCATTTGGTCAAGGTGTGTTTTCTCAAGCTCTCTGAGAGTATTTCTGACATTGTTAGAAAGAATGGCATCACCGGATTTGCCCAATATGATCTCTAGATCGCGAAAGCGTGCTCGACAATCCTCCCTCGAGTGGCCTTCTTCCAGTTCACCATTACAAGAACCACCTGCGTCTACTCAGCGATCTCGTTATATCTCAGGATTGCAGCCACGCGAACGTGTCGATATGGTACTGGCTGAGCTTAATGATAAGCACCGGTGGACAATCAAGGATCTTCTTTACCACATGGTGCATGCACAACCAGTCAAAAAAAATGGATATTCGACATCGTATCGAGCACAGAAATTGTCTGACGCTATATATGGGCAACCTGAAATTATTGAGCGGCTAGGTAGTGTCTCAAAAGACATATATGCCACTGGTGCATCCGATCTCGTGTCTCGGATACAGACCGAGATTCGAGGGCTGATTAACGGAGATATACTCGGCGAGTTCCAGTCCAATGTGGACCCTAAAGATATGGACATCTCTAGCTTGGCTACGCAGATGCAGAGGAAAGCTCCAGAGCTCTGTGGACTGCTCGTTAGCATCATGACACCTCCAGGAAACCATCGCGATACACCCAAGATCCACCAGGGCAGCATTGTGATGGTCTGTTCAATTCTGGCTTGCGCTTTTGCACCACGGAAAAGCAACAACTTCCCGATGTTGATCGGCTTGTATTTACATGCAATGGGTGTCAAGCGACGTGTGATTAGCTTTCTGGCTGGCCTGGGGATAAACTCAGCATACCAGACTATCATGGACAGACGGAAGGAACTTGCAGAACTAGGACAGGTACTATAACCGCATTTACCGGAGAATAACATGTTCTGGCTGACTTCTTACCCCAAGATGTGTACAGAAACAATTGAAACAGAATGCCCAGGCTTCTCGCAGGAATCTCATTGTGGCATGGGATAACTTTGACTACAGCCAGACTGTTCGACATCAAACTATTCGTGATCCATCAGAGCATATCTCCGCCACCACTGGCAAGCTTTGTATCGGTCAGTCCATCCCTGCAGGAGGGCTTCTCCGATCTATGTTCCATCCAGAGGTTACACTGAGTCCTCATGATATCTACATGGCACCAGGCAATCAGGATGATGAGATCTTCCATCAATGTCAGCGCCATTGGATTGCAGAGGCCATTCGCTATACTCATCGGGAGGCAGTAGAGAAACTATTTACTGCGGAAGCGTGCGTCAAACCAGGCCAGATGAAACCGCGAGCCCATCTTATTGACTGGCCTGAATTCCCAGCAGTTAAACGACTGCAAGCGCAGAAGACAATTCACTACAGCCTTGGGCCAATGTTATACAACGAAGGCACGACAGAGGGGACATACAAGGTCATTCAGAATGTCTTTCTGGAGCAACTGGGGGATGATGATGATACAGACCTTGATGGGCTTTTACAACTGGTTTATGGAGATCAGAAAACAGTGTCACTCCTTCGTGCCGTCAAAAAAGAACGTGCGGAGGCTTCTCGTCTTTTCGATCGTTTCAGCTGGATATTGCCAATCCCCGGACTGTTCCACTGGCGTATGAACTACTTGGATATGATCTTTGAGCTCTATGCTGGGACAGACCACCCTACCGTTGAATCGACGATCCATCATAATAAGGTCTGTCTCGGTTGCGTACAGGGACACAAAAGTCCATTCCACCATAAAGAAGAGGTGGCTACTCGCTCATTTGACGCTCGCGTCACGGCCATGTTCTATCAGTTTGTCCCATTAACAGTCAATTTCGCGGATGCTAAAGATGTGGATGATTGGATTCAAAGCCTCGGAAGGGGTCAATTCCTGGACGTTGTGGATCAGATACGCCAGTCTCTGTTCCATTTTAAAGAGCAGCAGTCTAAGGTTCGTGAACGAGAAGGAGAACCAGTCGACTATGAGTTCTCAGCACATGCGAAATTCCTTCAGCAGATGGAGACTTACAAGTCCTTGAAGCTTGCCATCAAACTTGGTGACATTGGAATTATCCAGCGGATCTTTGCACAATGTTGTCTCCTCTTCCCTGGCACAAAGAAAACCCGATATTCTTTCCTCTCCTTGTATATGACATGGCTCACTCAAACCAAAGCAGCTGATCCCGAGCTGCAGACTGCCATTCTTGCCAACGGACTTGTGAATCTACGGGGTGCGGAGGACGGTTGGTTCGAAATTGATCGACTGAATGAGTTCTTCAATCTTCATATGAAGACACTCATGTCGACTCGACGGACCTCAAATCTGGACATCACTACCATGTTCCGTCGAACTGCTCTCACAGCCAGCTACTGTACTGATCTAAAGGAGCTTCTGGAGGCTACCTTTGGAGAATATAGCAATGGGCGACACCAAAATAAGGATGCTAGCCAGGATGTTCGTCATCTAGCTTATCAGATCTCGAAGTGCATCCAAAAGCAACCAAATGGTCGGACAAGAGGCTTTCAACCATGTGATATACTCACAGAAACAATTGGCGAAAAGCTCTTCAAAGCCGTACAGAACTTCAATAGCCTCGTCGTCAACGGACAGTGGGCACAAGAAGTTGATTTTAGCAAGATGACATCGACTCCTATTGCTGTTCTAGATGAGATTGAAGAGAATGACACATGACACTGAATAGCAGGTTGCTGCCGGGACAGCTTTAGCTATACTTCTCTTCATTCCATTGATAATACTCCCACGCTATATTATAAGGTGACTGACACACATTGATGGAATGCATCAGATGGATTGTTCATCATTCTCTACCAGACCTTAGAACCTAGGTCTTCTCCACCCTTCATCACGCGACGCCCATTTCCTGATACCACACCGAGGGCCTTGCGTTTGGGAACTGGAGTTGCCGAAGGAGGAGGCATGTCCATAAAAGCTTGGGATGGCGTGTTAATATCAACCCACGGAGAGATATTCCGAGATGGAGTTGGTTGACTGGTGCTTTCTGGCGTGACTGCAGAAGACCATGTGAGGTTGCTGCATTCACTCATTTGACTAGAGTCATTCGACACACGCTTCCTCTTTGCAGGGGTTTGAATAGTGGCCATAAAGGCTGCTTGATATGCATTCTTCAAGACATCCACAAGACCCTCAGCAAGCTGATTCGACAAAGCCCATATTCCCAATATTGTCTGAAGATCCTTTGCCTGGAAATATTCCCGCTCCGAATAGGTGGCATTTTCAATATATATCGCAAGATGGACATATTGTTCTTCTGCCAGTATGCTTGAGCAATCAGGTATGAACTTCACTCCGTTCAAAGCGCTTGAAAGGACCTCCTTGGACCAATATTTTAACTGGTTGATGATTATCTCGTCCATCTGTCCTGACCTCGGACCGTGCTCAGTATACAGATAACGAGTTGGATCATTGAGCTGATACTCAGGATTGCAGTTGCTGCAGCACCGGTCACGCCGAGGATTACATCTGAACTCTTCAGGTTCATTGAAGTAGTCCAGGAACCGTTTCCGGAGGCATTCTGTAGGCTCATTGGCAAGGAGATACCAAAATTCAGGCAACACAGCACGTCGCTCTTCATGACTTAAGCGTCCACCTTTCTGTGGTCTCTCAGGGTTTGCTTCTTTGACTTCATCATCTGAATCGGCCAGTGGGTTGTCTTCCGCTAGATCATCATTTTCTGTATGAATCTTGCGTTTCACGGCACGTTTCTTGATACGCCCCTGTATCCACTGATCAACGAGAATAACGATCTTTCCATCCTGTCCAAGGCGAGATGCCCGACCACCGCGTTGCCAGAGCGTTGCTGGTTGTAGGTTTTTGGGGAACCGATACATGACAACTTGATCAATATCCTGGAGGTCCACTCCGAGCGCTAGTGCCTCGGTGGTCATGAGGACACGAAGCTTGGATTGCGGTCCGGGTTTCTGAAGCTCTTTGATCATTGCTTCCTTGTCTCCCTTTGCGGTGTCGCTATGGTAGACCTTCACCGTATCCATTGCCTCTTTGAGGGTATAGTTGCAATGTTGAACACTTGCCCCATCTGGTTGCTTGTTATGCTGCAGCCAATACCGACAATTTTCCATGGCAGTATATGCATCATTCTTCGAGTCAAAGAATACCAATGTCTTTGGGATTCGTGACGGTCGTAAAATGGGCTGACAAGGACCATTGTCAAACAGGAAACGCAAGGCCGTTGCCTTCTTATGCGCGCCTTGTGGGATCCAAGCTGTTTGAATGAGCAACTCTGGACGATTGACGGATGTCCGCAAGATTTCAACATCCTTTGGAAACCCAAGTCCCTCAATAACAACGCGCAATGTATTCATATCAAGCGTAGCAGAGCATGCAAACCAGGGGACGCCACTGCCGAATAGACTTCGCAATTGATGCAATCGCGCATAGTCCGTTCGAAAATCTTTGCCCCATTGAGCCACAAGATGAGCTTCGTCTACAACAACCAGAGCCAGCCGGTCTCGGAAACCTGGATGCATAGCAGTTGAACGGAACTTGTCACTGATTGCAAGCTCTGGACTCACGAGGACATGTGTGAACTTGCCCGCTTGTACCCTGTCAAGAAGTTCGGATGAGAATGTTTCCCTGTTTAGGAAACAAGGTCGCCCTCCAATGTTCTCGATGTAATTGGTCTGCTCAACGCCAATTTGATTCAATGGAAGCACAACAAGGGTGATAGACTTATCAAGCAAGAGTGACACTGCTTGCAATATCATACTCTTCCCAAATGACGTCTTCGCAATCAGGATAAGGTCCTTTCTCAGGTAGATCAATTGTCTCAATGCTTGCAACTGACCCGCACGTGGATAATAGGGATACAGCTCTCGAATTGCTTGTCTGATGGCTTGGTCCTGTTCATCCTTACGCTTCTCAGACGCATCGCGAATCAGTTTCTGCGCTTGAAGAACTGAATTCTTCTCAACTTGTTGTTTCTCCAGCAAGACAGTTGCGCCCTCATTCTCGTACTCCACTCCCAATTCAATAGGCTCTCCAGCCTTTGAAGAAGGTCGATTATTCTCAGAGGCCAACCAGTTATCCAACTGTGTCTGTCCATTTCCGGGGTCGTTCAGTTTCGCGTTATATTTCCGAGGAGGCTTCCGTCGTGATGGGCGTCGATCTGGCATCGTGAGGCGGGTTTGGAGTCAATTCTCACGCGATAGAGTTAATATTGTGGATCAGATGTAGCCACTATACATTAAAATATGTCAATATATGCTTCATGGAGGTTTTGGCGGAATACTTGGGGCATATAATGGCTTTGACAGCTTAAGAAAGGGTTCCTTCGGGTATTTTAAGGACATATTTCTCACCCACCTTTCCAGTTATACATACAATTTTGGTGTCAATGGGTTCAGCTCAGAAAGATGCAGAAGACATCGTCGCCCGATTCTTAATATTCGCGTGGGTGCGCGAGAAACTTGGAAATATTGAAAGACGCGCCTGGAAACTTCGCCATATAAACACGGGCAAAAACCCCGGAAACTTGTATGGTACCACCAAATTCCCAGCTCAGACGTTCCCCAAAAAAGGTGTGTCAGCATCGCTGGAAACAGCAGGCGGTGGATGGCCAAATTCACCGCCTTTTTGGGGGCGGCTGAGGTAACTGAGGTAATGGATGGGCTGTCTCCACCTCGCTGATGTCAGCTGATCCCGCCCCGGCAAAACTATTACCCGGAATCAAACACGACTTGCCGATTTTCGGGGAACGAGACGCGGCCCCGATAACGCTTCCTGTAGCCCACAAATGCTGTATTGATTCACTATTATGCTGACATGAATTAGTAGGAGATACCATTTCTTCCATTAAAAAGCATTCCGTGTCAAGACTTTTTTGCTTTCACGTGCTCGGTCGTTCGCTATGGATAGGACCAGCAAGTGCTTTTTATCTCGGTCGCTCGCCTCCAATTCGTGCCCAGACAGAGGCAGTCCCATTACTGCCTCCAGAAGTAAGTGGGAAACCATACTTATTAGGCCTGATTAATGATACCAGTTTTATTCGCGTAGTTTCTGTCGCTGTCCGTATGAATAGCAAATAGGTACTCCTCGCAGTATCCAGATACAAAGATGCACATCTTCATCATCACTATTAAGGAACTGTTCACGCTCTGCAGACGGTTCCATCCGTACTAGGAACTAATCTCTGGGCCCTGGGAGTTCTCTTGCTTCTGGGAGCCTCTGAAACGTTTGTGGGAGCCAAGAAGCAGCTCTCAAGGAGCCCCTAGCCCTACGAAGCATACGGACGGAGATGTGGTCTGCGCGGGACCCACATGGGTGCATACGATGTTGGTGGGACACCTGAATAGTCCTGCACCTCACATTGCTGCTAACCGTGGCTATGACTCGGTGCGCCCCCAGTTTTGTTCCACATATGTGTCTCCCTAAACGCGAGGAAGCTTCTCTCTATTGCTTCCTTGAGCCACGACTTGTCTAGCGTCAGATATAGTTGTCCTTGATGTTGATTGCTGATCCGCGACCCTATCAACCTCTGTATCCGTGAGACCATCACATACAAGACCATTCCTCCTGGGAGCCCGATCGGCTGCTCCAGGAGGTAGCAACTCCTCGCATTAATGACCAGGCCGTACGCCGGGAAGTCTAGGGCATTGCCATCTATTGACGACTAAGAATCTTTCTTTCCACTCGAGATCCACCACATTTGATTGTGAGAAGAATACTTATATGGTAGATCCTGCCTCCCGGGAGCTTAAATCGTTCCTGATTCCCACCTATCAATTTCTTAAAGCGTACAACAAGCCATCCTGCATTCCGAGCTCAGACAGATTGCCATAAGATATATCTTATGACACATATAAGGCAGTCAAGCATTCTCTTCCATCTCTCAGCTTTCTATTCAAATCACCCACAAAGCCAATTCCACACGAACCAAGCCTTAATCAGCTCCTCTTAACCCAACATTTCAATGTGAGTATGCCCGCCTCCACTATTTACTACACGACTTGGTGTATAAGTTAATACTAACGTAAGGGATAGATGTTTCTCCTCGATCTTCCCGTTGAAATGCTTCTTTGCATAGCGGAGAGCCTGGATCAAGCCAGAGATTTGTTTGCGCTGGCTTGTCTCAATCATGCAGCGAATGACCTTTTCCTCAACTATCTGTACACGTTCAACGTCCGACACCAACGCAGCTCTGCCTTATTTTGGGGAGTTCGCCGAGGCAAATCGAAATTTGTAAAAATGATGTTGGACGACTACGGAGCGGACGCCAACACTACGGACGATAGATCTCGCACACCAATTTTTCATGCAATGCGCACCAAGAACGAGACTATTATACGCACGCTTCTTGTCGACAAGAGAGCGGATATCAATTGGCAAGATCAGCGCAGGCAGACCCCACTCGTATATGCCATTGAAAGGAATCTTCTGTCTACTGCATCACTTTTACTGGATTTTAATCCATGTCTGAATATAACGGACGTCAAGAACCGGTCTGCTATTTGGTACGCCATCGCGTCCTGCGATGAGAATCTGGTGCAAGTCCTTCTGGAACGGGGCAGCGATATACGAACGCCAGATTACAAACAATTTTCACCATTCAGCCTTGCCATTGCCCGGAAGACCCCGAGAATTGCCCGGCTGTTACTCCTTCATTCAGATTCCAATTCAAGAAAGACCCTACTGGAGCATGTCACTATCAGAAACCGTCTGCTCCGTCAGGCTGTACAGGCAAGCCTTCATGATGTCATCGCCCTACTCCTTGCCCATGGCGCAGATCCCAATTCTAGAAATAGAGATGGTCAGAGACTGTTGCATCAAGCCACAAAAAAGGGTGACAGGGAGGTAGTCCAACAATTGCTCGCCTATGAAGAGGTTTCCATCAATGCAACGGACAGACAGTCCTGCACTGCTCTCCACGTCGCAGCAGCGTATGGATGCACGTCGGTAGCCAAGTGTCTGCTAGCCAAATGCGGTATAGATTCCAACGCAAGAGACAGTTACGGTCGCACCGCATTCCACATCGCAGCAGAGTATGGCAATAAGTCGATCACAGGGCTTCTTTTAGCATATGGTGCTGTGGATATCAATGCCCGAGATGTTAATGGGGCAACAGCACTCTGCTTAGCTGCAGATGCAAAAAACACAGCTATAGCCCTACAGATTCTCGCAGAAGACCATGTAGACGTCAACGTGGCCGGTCAAACTGGCAGGACAGCTCTTCACAACGCGGCGAGCACAGGAAACATACCGATCGCATGTGTCCTTCTCGCCAAGGAGGATCTAGATCCCAACGTTCGCGACGACCAGGGATGGCCCCCCTGACCTACGCTGCTTTTAATGGTAATTTACGCATGGTGGAACTCTTCCTCGCAAGGGGAGACATACAAGTGAACGTGCAACAGGCCCCTCCACTGTTCCATGCCGCCAAAAAGGGTCATGTGGAAGTTGTACGCCGATTACTTCAATTTGATACCATCGACATCAATCAGCAATTTTGGAACAGCACACCTCTCTGTGTTGCCTCCGAGATGGGCCACCCGGAAGTTGTAAGGTTACTCCTTGAACACAACACACCCCCCGACATCAATCTCAAAACTTATATGGGAGACACTGCACTTTCCTTGGCCGCTTACGATGGTAATTTGGCTATTATAAATCTCTTGCTGGAGGAAAATGGGCTGGATGTTACCGCTACTGACAAATTCGGGGACACGGCGTTACGCAAAGCAGCTCGGAATGGACACGAGCAGGTTGTCAAGCGTCTCTACAGGGACACTCGTGCAAAATGTGCTAGTGATGTGAAAAGGGCCATTGAAGCAGCTTCCAACTGTAGAATTGCGCTCTACCTCGAAGGTCACTTGGATGAGGAGGGCAACTTTCGCACCTGGCCTTGAACTAAAGGTAGGCTGTGATTACTTTGTTGGATTCATCTTTCAGCATCTGGGCTCCAACAAATCATGTAATTCCCGAGCATGTGCGGTCCCCGAAATTTATTTTTCAGGCAACAAGCGCATCTTTGCCATGACTAGCGATAGCGTATTTCTATTACACTTGTAGTCTTTTAAGTATTCTCAATTTCAACAGCCCTCCTGCAAGGGGTACATGAATAGTACTTAAGAATTATATCGGAGGTGACTGAGCGCGGTGACGCCAGTCACGACATGTAAAAACGAATCAAAGAACGTTTCGTTTCTGCCCAGGGACCATCAGGAACCATGTCATGAGGAAACTTTCCATCATCAGCTATGGCGTATCGATCAGCCCCGGCCTTCAACAACTCCCCCGCTGCTTCCCACGTCTCTTCTTTGGCGACAATTCGATGCAATGGCGTGAATCCAAGCATATCCCGAGAGTTCACATGAGCCCCGTATTGAATGAGAAGTTTAACAATCTTGTGAACATTCCGTGCTTCGGCAGCATAATGCAGGGGGAATTTGCCATATTTGTCTCTCGAATTAGCACAGCTTCCTTGTTCGAGCAGAATCTTTGTTGACTCAATAGATCCCATGCGCACAGCAAGGGAAAGAGGCGTCAGCCCATTGTTGTTTTGAAATTGAACATCAGCTCCAAGCAACAGAAGCGTTCGAACACATTCCATGCCTTGTCGGTTAAAAGCGTTCCGGATAGCGTAGAAAATTGGGGTTTCACTATGTGTACCCCCGACCCAATTTACATCAGCGCCGTTTTCAACAAGCCAGCCCACCATACTGGGACACCAGCTCGATGAGGAAGCAGCCACATGGAGGACCGTTTCTCCATTGGCGTCTGTAGCCATAATACTGGCACCACATTCGACAAGAGCTTGCGCCTGTTTTATGGCGCTCTTAGAGATTGCATGGAGTAGAGGCGTCTTCTGAGCGTGATTTCTAGCATCGAGCTCAGCCCCATGTAGAAATAACGCTCGAATGATGCTTTTTCTGCCATTCCCTGGAATGCTTGGATTTCTTGCAGCGTAGAAAAGTGCGCTCCACCCTTTCCAGTACTGATTATTGTTTTTGAAGTTTGGATTGGCGCCAAGCTTTAATAGCAGGCGCACAGCGCGGGTGCATGAATGGTCAACTGCTACTTGAAGTGGCGTTCTGCCCATGTTGTCTTGAGACTCCAATTGAACACCGGAGCCGATGAGGATGTTGATAATTCCGGGGGTAGCGTTCTTGGAAGCCGCGAGGTGCACGAGGCTCATCCCAGTTCGGCGGTCCAAGATATGTGTATCAGCCCCATGCTTCAAAAGCAATGCCACTTTGGACTCCTGGTTTGAACGGACAGCCTCCCGTAATGGAGCATGTTTGTCAAACGCAACGGAACTGGCTATGGCGCCGTGATCTAGGAGCAACTTGGTGATCGCCACGTCGCTACGACCATTTGTCGCCAAAACCAAGGGTCGTCTAGATCGGGCATCGGCCACATCTGGTAAAGCCCCATTCTCTAGAAGGGCTTGTACAACATTGGTATGCTTGGTAGAAACCGCTTCCAGAAGAGCTGTCGACTGTGCGCGAGTTGGTGATCGGATGTTAACATCCGCACCCGCACGAAGCATATTCCGGACTCCAAGTTCGTCCCCACGACTTGCGTACCATAAAAGGGCCGATCCACCGTCCAAGCGTATATTATGTTGGTAGAGCTCATTGATCAAGAGATGGTAGAGCTTTTGACTCGTTCGGAGGAAGCCGAGAAGGTCTTTTGGCGAATCCAAATTGCTTGAAATGAGCAAAATAATTTCCGGTGGGAGAGAGAGAAGAGACATCGCGAGATGCTTGGATAGATGGCTGACCTGTCACTCAATAGAATGAATGAAGGGATTTCTCCAATTTGCTTGGGCTAAACGGACCAAAAGCTGTTGGTCGTTATGTATCAGGCGATAGACAACCTGAAGCAGAATAAAAGGCACTTGAGAATTTAGTCGACCATGTTATATATGTAATAAGGGTCGCAGAATCTGGTTCAGCTAGGTGGTGTTGAGCTGTTGAGGTGTTGAAAAGGTGGCCGTAATAATCATTATCCAAATTGAACGCTTCTAATAACCCTTTCCATCATAGTCAAGATTCGATGTTCTATGACACCTTAGTGTTATGAAGCCCGTTAGCATCTTGCTTTCTTATACAATATCGAAGTACAATCAAATTTTTCTGGATGTCTTTGAGTATTTGCAGGCAAAAGTGACACCTTTTTTCCGAATAGCGAGGCTGCCCGAAGACAAAGAATAACGATTTTTTAAATCGATATGATGACCTTTGATGTGAGTAACTGCTGTGCTTCTTAGGTGGCGGCGTTGAACTGTTAATAAGGTCAACGTTGATCAGAGGCAGATTTCGGCTGTGTTCAAACTTCTAATATATCGACGAGTGAAGAAGTCAAGATCTGCCTAGGCTGCTTTAATTCAAGCTTCTTCTTTCTGCTGGGCTGGCCAGAGATTGTATTTAACTGCGGCCACAGAAAGTCCCACCTTCTCGATAATGGAGGTTGAAGTGCTTCAACGGAAGCTCAAGTTACAGTTTGGGAGATTTTGAGGCCGGCAGTCACTCTCAATTATATCCGTGGTTGGCTTCTTTTTCAGAGCACCACTTGAATCAGCTATTTCCATGCTACAGCACCGCACTTTATGAGGGAAATTTATCTCCTATGGCTGCTTGCAGCCAACTCATTTTGCCGTCAACGTGATTTATGTTACCTGGCGGCACAGATACGACGAAAATAGCCCCAAATCCCAGATTATGATTGTCTTCCTTAGACAGAAAGTAGACTAAAGTTTGCACCTTGTTGCAAAGCCAACGATAGGAACCCCAGCCCAGTTCTCAGGACAACCATGTGAACCAGTTGAGCTACCAAGGGCTAGGATCTGGTTCCTCGTCGATCGCCACCCACCTCGCGAGACTGCAACGATACTACCACATTCTGCTGGTACCCTGGTCGCACGCAGACAATGATTCCATGGATCCCGTAATTAATAACCCTTAAATTCACTCAGGCACATGGCAATTTGTTTGTAAAACTCAGTCCGATTAATATTCCAGTTGCTCTCCCACCAAGGAGACCAATCGTCTTCTCAATTTTCCCAGGATGGCACGCCCAAGGCGTCAAAGTCGGCACCAGCGACAAGGAACGTTCCATGTACAGGTGCCAAAACTGCCGGAAGACCAAGCTTTGACAGCCAAGGATGTTCCGCGCGGCAGCCAATCGTATGAAGTGCGATCGCATCCAAGTGCCTCTATGCAGTGGAACCAGAATGATACAGCGACCAACAAACAAGGCCAGTCCGAGACTAGCACTGTTCCTTTCACAGTAAGTCGGTATGTGGCCGGAGGCACTTCGACCAGATCTTCTTGGCTATCTCATCCTGTGAGTAAGCGGTAAGAACTCACGACAAATCTTCTCAATTTGGAAGTTGTTACTAACGCACTGCTCTCAGATTGGTAAAACAATTGATTGAATGTTGCCGAGGGAAGATCGATACCATCTTCAGTAAGTTCAAGTTACAAATTTAGGAGCGCGCCAACTAATCTATGGGCTCGAACAACAGTCCTACAAGGTCTATACTCACTTCTTGGAGTTCCAATAACAAGCATCCCTTTCCGTGCACAAAATCTTATTCTCCAAGCCATACAGCGACATCTTGAATTCGATGCATTTCAATTCGTTCACAAATGGCTTTTAGAGGAGTCTCTCATGGTTGGGTGGACATGCCCAGAGGAACTGGAGCTACACGGTCTTTTCAAATTCTTGGTCAAACATCGGGACAAGATACAGTGTAGCTCTTGCCGTCAAGCCGCTAACACCATACAAAAATGGCAAAGATTGGTTTCTGGCATCCGCCACGCTGCTGTCCACCGTCTTTCACAGGATCGCGAATCTCTCCTCCAAATGAACCGCGTCGCCATTGAATTCTCTCTCTGTATCGGCGGACTTCCAAGTGCGGAGAAGCTTCGCCGTCTCTTGAAGTTCCTGGAAGATAGACTCCCAAAGTCAGAGCGCCGTCGAGCGCAGCCAAGACGAAATTTCAAAAACCAAGCTTCTTCGTCAAGAATGCGCCTCGAAGGTCTCAAAGACCGATTTCTGTCGCTGCCGAAACACACACAGAGAGTTCTTCACCGGATTGAGGCTATGTACAATTTGGAAGTGGAACGGTTCCTGCAATGTGAATTCAGATGACACTGGTTCGAATTCTTGATGTTGAAATACGACGTTCTGTTGACGTGTATCTAGGGAGAGACGGATGTGAAATGATTCGTTAAGGGGTCGAAAGTACTGCGCTTGAATGCGGACCGACGATTGGAATCTCATCGTCGGCCCAAGGGACAGTGGATCAAGGAGGTTTGAATTTTAGCCTGGAGGAGAAATCAGAATGATCTGTTAGGGTCCAGCACAGCCAGCACCGCTTCCGTGCCGGCCTAAAAGAACACGGTCGTCATCCTGGAGGTGGGACTATGTGCATCGTGTCTGTGCTGCTAGGAAGCTGAGATACCGGCGAACAGAGCGTGCACTTTAGCAGCATTCATCGGCTGGATCGCTACATATCGATGTCCAAGGAACAGTGGCCAACTACCACGATACACGAGTCCAAGTAAATGTTACTATAATAAAGGCGGTGATCAGCAACGAAGCCTCAGCATGAGGAATATAAGCGTAGTTGTATATCGTTCCATGTATTCCGTAGAGGTAGTAGCAATCGCCCTTCGTTGGAATGACAATAATATAGAGGATGTCCCAAAGTCAAAGGACTCGAGCACGATGGTGGTGCCCTTGGAACAGGCCCGCCTACACATTTTCATCCTTGTCATGCAAAACCAGGAGGATTTCATCGGAGTGTTATGTGGCCCGGTAAATACTGCGGACAGCATATAAGGATTTACGATACTATGAGTGTTCCCGTAGGGAGACAGGACATGGTAGCAAGGGGGCTCTAGGAAAATGGAAATACGGCATTCTTGTTGGCTCAAGGTAATACGACTGCTTGGATTTGATAGGGTCGATGGTCGAAAGCAGGGTAATCTTTGGGGTGAAGCGTACGATTTGTTTTAAACTACACCCAAGTCAGGAGGAAATTAGTTAGACAGAGACCGTGGAATCACGAGCGCAGCTGACGATCATCAGCGGAACCGCAAATCATTTCCACCACTTGATCTGGAAGACCCATGGAATCGCCTGCTCGGTGAGAGAATGCGGTGGTCATGAAGGATTCAGGCCCCGGCTACTGCCTCACTTGCTTTCTAGGTTGCTCGTGATTAAGCCCTACAGCCCAAAAGAGAAGCCCAGAGAATTGGGGCAGAATCACGAGAGTTTCGACCTGTTCATGTATGGGGTATTGGAACAGACCAGCAGTGTACTAGAAAGATTCTCTCTCGCTACAGTCGTAATCAAGATGTGGAGGGTAATTGAGATAAAGTTTAGGGGCCGCCGGCCCACAACCTCAACCCATTTCCGGCAGCCAATCGGTTCCTCGGTTTTAGTGCAAAAACCGGAGATATTTTTACATAAGCTCATGAGATCTGTCCATGATCGGATAAGTTTCCACACGCTATCCGCTAGGGATATGGGACTGACGATTGAGGGGGTTGTGTCGGATTCAGAGAGTACAATCTCTACGGGAAAGCTTTATGCAGGACAGAAGTCAGAGCTTCTAGAACATTCGACAGACCTGATAGACAAGGAGCAACTTGCCACTTGACAGGAGAATTATTCTCCTGTGACAGGAACCAGGAAAACATAACCACGGATCGGGATTTAGGCTACCATTCTGTTGCCAAAATTCCGCCGATATTCCAAATACCTCACCTGCCTGGACCGTACCTCGGCCGTACCCTCTACGCAACAAAGTCCTTTTCCATCAGACACTGACGGCCGTCAAGTTTGGGCTTGTGGATCGGTCTGGACCTTTGCAAATCCTTCACTTCTTCTTCGGGCCATAAATAGAACCTCCTTGAACTAGTGTCCCGTGGGTCGTCGCTGGGATCTGCATCGCAGTACCGTACCTGCGTCTGTCTAAATTCGCGCATTGTGTTTGATTGGTCCGTCGGGCGCTATTTGTATCCAGAGTCTCATCAATGTGATAGTAGCGTTGCAATCTTGCGAGGGGGTGGCGATCACGCGAACCTAGCTCGTGGGCCTGGTTGCACATTTCACATGGTTGTCCTAGGCTCGGTTTCCTATTGAAACTTTCCAATAAGCTCTGGACTTTTGTTTATGCCCTCCCAAAGAAGGACAATCCTCATCCTGAGCTTGAGAGTATGTCATTATCTGTGCGGTAAGGGAGTAGAGATTCTGGTAAAAGCAACATTAGCTGGCTGCGAGTAGTCAGGAAACAAACAACATTCAGCGGCGCGGGGCCAAGGATGAAAAGGATTGATTCGAGCGAGGCCAAAGGATCCTCCAGCCAACCGCAGGTACAGTCCAGCGTTTCTGTCAGCCAGAAAAGTTCCAACCTATTATTTTGGCATCAGTTGAAGCACTTCAACCCTCATGAAAGAGACGGTGACCGTGGCTAAACGGGCAGATGTAGGGTGCCACCGCTTGAGCGATTTAATTGCAAACTCAACAATATGTAGGGATCACATTTTTGCGGCGTTGCTTTCTTTCAACAGTGGATGAAAGCGGTTCACCATACTCAACGCAAGATTGAGAAAAATGATCCTAGGTCGAAACATGAATCTGCGGGCCACAAGGTGTCCAGACACCGTTTCAACGTCGTTCGACTTGCTTCAACGCCAACCAAAGGACAGTGATCTCTCTACCCTCGGCGCAATGGTTCCATGGTAGAGACTTGACCGAAAAGTTATAAAAGGGGCCGGATTCCCAGCCCAAAAAACTCAGGACTTCGGTCCTCACACTTTGATCCTCACACTTTGATGCATCGTAGTGTCCCTCTCTTGCCTGCGGGCTCGAGAGTTTCCGTGACCACGGCTGTCGCTGCCACGAGCCCAGCGATGTAAGACTGTGCTCCCTCGCTGCCATGAGCCCCGCGAGCGTAAAAAGGTGCTTCGCAGGATAGGTCTGCGTCAACAACAATCCTCGCAGGGGGGTGCTGCGAAAACAAGACTACCTCGCAGGGGGCGCTGTGATGACAAGTGAGACCCGCAGGAGACCGCTGCGTTAACAAGTTATCTGCAGGAGACCGCTGCATTACCAAGTTCTCTGCAGGAGACCGCTGCATTACCAAGTTCTCCGCAGCCTAGGTCCTGCGTCAACAAAGCGCCTCGCAGGATGGGCTCTGCGTCAACAAGTGTGCTTCGCAGGATGGGCTCTGCGTGATCAAGTGTGCCTCGCAGGATGGGCTCTGCGTCAACAAGTGTGCCTCGCAGGATGGGCTCTGCGTGATCAAGTGTGCCTCGCAGGATGGGCTCTGCGTGATCAAGTGTGCCTCGCAGGATGGGCTCTGCGTGATCAAGTGTGCCTCGCAGGATGGGCTCTGCGTGATCAAGTGTGCCTCGCAGGATGGGCTCTGCGTGATCAAGTGTGCTTCGCAGGATGGGCTCTGCGTGATCAAGTGTGCCTCGCAGGATGGGCTCTGCGTCAACAAGTGTGCTTCGCAGGATGGGCTCTGCGTGATCAAGTGTGCCTCGCAGGATGGGCTCTGCGTCAACAAGTGTGCCTCGCAGGATGGGCTCTGCGTGATCAAGTGTGCTTCGCAGGATGGGCTCTGCGTGATCAAGTGTGCCTCGCAGGATGGGCTCTGCGTCAACAAGTGTGCCTCGCAGGATGGGCTCTGCGAAACCAAGTACTCCAGACCATCCGTGACCACGGCTGTCGCTGCCACGAGCCCAGCGATGTAAGATTTGCGCTCCCTCACAGCCAATGAGCCCTGTGTATGTAAAAATGTGCTCCCTCACAGCCAATGAGCCCTGTGTATGTAAAAATGTGCTCCCTCACAGCCAATGAGCCCTGTGACTGTAAAAATGTGCTCCCTCACAGCCAATGAGCCCTGTGACTGTAAAAATGTGCTCCCTCACAGCCAATGAGCCCTGTGACTGTAAAAATGTGCTCCCTCACAGCCAATGAGCCCTGTGTATGTAAAAATGTGCTCCCTCGTTGCCCTGAGCCCCGCGAGTGTAAAAATGTGCTCCCTCGCTGCCCTGAGCCCCGCGAGTGTAAAAATGTGCTCCCTCGCTGCCCTGAGCCCCGCGAGTGTAAAAATGTGCTCCCTCGCTGCCCTGAGCCCCGCGAGTGTAAAAATGTGCTTTGCAGGGGATTGCTGCGTTAACAAGCCCTCTAGCAATGTGCAGGCACCTCTTCGTGGTGTTAGAGACCAGTATTCGATATTCAACAGTATTCGAAGAAGCAAAGACCTGCCCAACCTCCTCATAGTCTGTTTCTTTTTCCGAAGGATCATCATTGGATAGATAGAATGAGCCCTAGATAGATCGTCCCAAATTCAATGGCCAAAATTATACGATAACAACGAAACTGTCATTTTTATCAAAGGGGAGGTTCCCAAATGTTCTGCGCTGATAGTTTGCGGTCCGATAATGCTTTCGCGTAGTGAAATTGACACCCTTCATTCAGGCGTAGAGCAAACATGCTGGTGAGAATTGGTGAGAGTGTTGATGTGTTGTGTTTTGATGTGGTGATGCGCGTTGATGTGTTGATGTATTGATGTGTTGATGTGTTGATATGTTGATGCGTTGTTGTGTTGATGCGTTGATGTGTTGATGTGTTGATGTTGATGTTGATGCGTTGATGCGTTGATGTGTTGATGTGTTGATGTTGATGTTGATGTTTGATGTTGATGTTTGATGTTGATGTTTGATGTTGATGTTTGATGTTGATGTTGATGTTTGATGTTTGATGTTGATGTTTGATGTTGATGTTGATGTTTGATGTTTGATGTTGATGTTTGATGTTGATGTTTGATGTTGATGTTTGATGTTGATGTTTGATGTTGATGTTGATGTTTGATGTTTGATGTTGATGTTTGATGTTGATGTTTGATGTTGATGCGTTGTTGTGTTGATGCGTTGATGCGTTGATGCGTTGATGTGTTGATGTGTTGATGTTGATGTTGATGTTGATGTTGATGTTTGATGTTGATGTTTGATGTTGATGTTTGATGTTGATGTTGATGTTTGATGTTTGATGTTGATGTTTGATGTTGATGTTTGATGTTGATGTTTGATGTTGATGTTTGATGTTGATGTTTGATGTTGATGTTTGATGTTGATGTTTGATGTTTGATGTTGATGTTTGATGTTGATGTTGATGTTTGATGTTGATGTGGTGAATGGTCGGGCGGTGAAGGGGGGTGGCCACCGTCTCACAGAGGCAACGCGGTCTCTTGCCATGTCCCCCATATCATAGAAACTTCAAGTGCTTTTTTTTTTTATCCTGCAAAGCAATTTTGATCCCTGTTGGACACGCCTTGACTACGGCCTCCAACTCAATTGAGATGGTCTAATTCAAGAATTGTGCAACTCTGATCACGCAACATACTGTACACTCAAGATCAGAACTACGAAGTGTAGAGCCATGTGATGTATCTCGAAAATCCAAATCATGGATTCAAATCAAGATGATTATGCGATAGGGTCAGTTTCTTGCGTCGCCAAAGAAATTGCTTGAGATGACTATTGCTACTCACTCGAACCTATTCTACACTAGAATGCCTACATCATAGAGCGATTGCGAGAGTGAGAGTTTCTTTCTCGAGGTTAACATGTCATTGGTAGCTTTGGCTCGGGAATATCTGATCCGCTCCTTCTACATGTAGGAGCCGTCGCAACTTTGTGAATAATATCCCGCCAGTAAATCCAACCAATCTCTCGTGGAAGTCCACTACAGCGATGAAGAAACGGTCGTTACTTTCCGTGAGACATATTCCCCACTACATGCAATAAATCATGCTCCGCTGCTGATATAGCATTATTGATTTCTGATCGGGGCCCAACGAGCCATCTGAGATCAGAACTGGTAAGACACTCTCCCCAATCAGCGCTCGGAACCTGGTGATTTGTACAGGGGTGTTCTCATCCGCCTGTGACCCTAGCAGGCATCCGCTCAAATCCTCCCCAAGCAAATGTAACATGAGCGCTTATTGGGGTAGATAATTCGTACAGGCTGTACGGGACATTCAGAGGTCCTACAACCCGAGGGCTCTCGTGGTGCTGTTACAGACATCAAACCCACCTTCGCGGTGAATTGCTCAACAGTGATATGCCAGATATCGTCTTGGGCGCAGAGAAATACGTCATAGATGGTCAAAGCACAGTGAGCTCAGAGACGTAGAGGAATCGGTGATTTGCTGGCAAGACGTGCTTGCGCCTCCAATTGCGATATGTTAGACGACGGTCTCAATGGACGAAGGATACTGGATAACTTGACTGACATCCAGCTGCTGTGACATTCAAGGTGTATGGGCTTTGCACGTAGTGCTCCGGCTTGGATAGAAAAACACAGGCGTAGGAATGAAATCGCCAAGCTTCTGTCTAACAGGGAAAAGCAAACAATCCTGATAGCATGCAGCTCCGTGTATGTCCGGGTGGTTCCCGCTCGCTCGAATATGTCGATAAGCTGAGCAACGCGGAGAGGAAGAGGAATCAGGGGGACTCTATCAGGCGTGGTTCTTGGGTCATGGGTCCTCTCAATCGTTTGGCCATCCTCGGTCTTGTCTGTCGATTTGAAGCTGACTGGCTATTGTTAGTTGATTCGGGTAGAAATGACGGGATTTTTGCCTCACATTCTCCATGCAAGCAGTCCCGACTAACAACCTCGCCAGTACGAAAATATGGCTCTAGCTAGACAAAGCATTGGCTTCTCCCGGTTTCTTAGGGGTTTCAGGCTCGAAAGACGCTAGATGCCATCTGAGGACAACGATGGTCACCCACTAGACGCCAGGGATCCAAGCCGCAAGTAGGCCATTCTATGAGAGGGTTCAAATGCCGGAAGACAGACACTGCTATGCGCTCCATTAGGTCTGCATCAGGTAGGCATACCAACGCATGATCTGATGAACCAAATCGAATGGGAGAAGGTCGAGGTAGCGACTCGTCGATGCCACCAGTAGTCATGTGGAAGAAACAAAGCATAGATGGTATTGGTGTAGGGGACGTCGAGCAGATAAGAGATTTGCTCGCTTTGCATTCGGGTGATGGGAATCTGACGGCGTCTTCCTGTGGTGAGACCCGAGTCAGCAAGTGTTGATTCAGTTGGACAAGGTGTTGTACTTTACGCCGTTCGTGAAGAATCCGAGTGTATGCTTGAGACAGATAATCAACAATATTCGTGATCATACCTGCTTACCAACTAGATCACTGCCAAATCAGTTCTGCGATGCAGTCACCAATATGCCATGTTGTATCCAGGTTCGTCACACTCTCCGGCTGTCGCTTCGAGAAGCCGCGCTGGATGAACCGACAAGTTCACAACACGGCAAAGGCGCATGACGAACTCACGTGTGACAAAAAATTGTACAGTTGTATTAGGAGACAGCTTCGTGCAAACAGCGAGAGGTTGAGGCACTCCGCTGTTCATGGTGTGAAGGCGGTGAGAAGGGGGAAGACGCGATGGCGCGTCGGGCCCTGGGTCTTATCTGACTCGGCGGGAATAGGTTACTCGCCACAAGAATTGTCGCGGTTGGCGATGGGCTGGCTGCTCCTGCAATGGCATAGAGATGTCTGTGGTGTTTGTGTTTCCGGCACAGAGTTGGCACAAATCATCGGACCCGGCGCAGCAGGAGGCGTGATATTGCACTCACCTCGTCGTGCACAACGAACGTCTGGGGCTTATGCATCCTGCTGTTTGTCCGCGGCCTTAGTTTGCAGTATTTCACATAGGACATGTTGCATGGTTTGAAGTGATACGGCCAGAAATGGCGTGTAAGCCATGACCCTGCGCGGAGCACTGACGGAGAGCTGGTTCGGACTCGGTCTGGTGCGCTGTCAACGGTTTCCTGTCCGTCGTTAGCTTGTCGATCGGCAAGGCAATGCATGACTCACATGTTCTGAAAGACGACACGGGAAAGGGCACCGTGGGTGGTGTATATTGGATGGAATGCATGGATCTTTGTTTCGCACCGTCTTTGAAGTCAGTCTAGTCTCGGATAGGGTCGCGCGGAGACAGACTTACCTCGACCGCTCTTCTGCATCGGTATATTCAGGAGCGGACAGTGGTCGGCTGCTATGGTGGACAGATGTTCGCATAGGTACTTTGACTAGCTAACCCAAATCTGCTTCTTTGATCGGCTGGCATGAGTGACATAGTGGACCTGGTGGTCGTCGCGTCTCACAAGCACTTTCTAGCTTGTCTGTCCACGATGTAACTGTAGATGTCAATACAGTGAAATTCCAGTAGGTCAAAGGGAAGAACTTATCAGGAATCGAAGACCTGCTCAACTCTGCATAGCCAAGTGATGGTAATGGAGAACAAATTGCTGGGGGCAGAGGACGTATTTATAGGTTTCTCGGCTCCTGTAGCACGCGGGCTCTAATAGAGAGCAAACGTTGAACACGATGTCTATCCTAAGTGAGGCCTGGTGCAACCCATGCCTTCATTCTACCGCAACTATTAGCAGCGAAATTCATGGTGCGATCTTAGATGCTCATCGAGAAAACCTGCTAAAGTCATGTTGAAAATGAGTCAAAGTGAGTCGGTTAAGAAACGTTGGGTCACTGTTGAATCTATGGTCTTAATATTGAGGCAACGGAAGCTGTTCATTCTTTGATCTTACCAAGAGCGCTCACATTTTCATCTAAAAAACATGGAAATTTTCTGGCCTCGCTCGAGTGTTGATTGTCTGCGCTGTGTGTTTTTCTGTCCCTCTAGGCTGCGGAAAGCGTCAGGCCGCTGTCGCGCGGGCACGGGTACTCAACCCGTCAACCCGTTGAAGCTTGGCCGTCCTTGTTGACGGGAGTCAACTTTTGAACATGTGATCATGGTTGAGATGGATACCTTCTTTTTTCGATTTTCTTTTTCGATTTTCTTTTTCAGTCCTCTAGGTTTTACTTTATTTACTTTTGGAATTTCTGAGCTCTCAAACGAATGTGGAAAATGCGTTGTGATTGAATATATATCTCCTGGACCGTTCATCACCGGAAGCCACTAATATGAGGCACATTCACCAACCATCAACACCACGAGACTGATCACCAGCACCATCATCAAACGGACTGCTAACAGAGTGCTGAGATTGAAAAGCGATTGAAAAGCTGACTACGCTGATTAACTTTCATGGTGAAATGAGACTGAGTACCTAGCCACCGATGTCTTCTAGTCTATAAAAACCTCCAAGAATTAGTGGACATACTATTGCCCAGATACTCGACTTTCCCCTGCGATCAAGATGAATGCCCCTAACAGTACGCCAGACCAGGAAAGAGAAGGAGAACAACAGCCCAGTGCATTGCCAATCGTTTCTGAAAAAGAGAATTCGCAGGAGGCTTCTGATCATGTCCCTCCATTGGTAAGTATGGTGGCTCAGCTTCCAATGCTCTTGCTGACCGTCGCAGCTCTCTCCCTCGCAACAGGAAGCAGAAACAAGACATATCTTGGTGACCGAGCCCTTTCAACCTATTTTGAACGTGCTAGCAGACCTCGAACGCGACGATCCCAAGTTTGCCTTTCCAGCAGGTCGAATTGTCGGACTCTATCGACGCCTATGGGAGTCGTGCGTGTCCAAACACATCGATGGCCAGAAGCTAGAGCAGAGCAATGGGATCTTGAAGGAGGCTAGCAGTCACCTGACTAAAGAGAGGGACGGACTTCAGCTTCGCCACGACAAGCAGCTGTCTCGGCTGCGCTTCTTTGACCAGGCACTGGAATCATCTCGGGGTCGATTGACTAGAATCCTCGATGACTGGGATCACTCTTGCAGACTCAACCTGGCAGGGCTGCCAGGCATAGCAAGAGAAGGTTGAAGGATTCTATATTCTTGATTGTCCTATGTCTTTTACCATGTGGAGAGAGTATCCAATGATGTACAGTATCCAACGATGTTGCAATGAAGAGTTACCGCAGGGAAACAAGCTTATATCTTTTCGAGAACTCATATTACAGCTTTTGTGGAATGTGTCTGCGAATAATCCCGCATGTTCTAGTGTTGCCTTTATTGACCCAATACATTATAAACGAAAAACTACGGGTCCAATGACAGTGTGGGCAGTGTAGCTAGCTGAGAAAGTGTCAATTAACTCGGCCGTCCCGCATTGCATCATGACAGCTACCCGAAGTAGATGTCGCCAGCTCTTCCAGACCACCAAACCTTCTCCCCGGAGACCGCTTCAGCAATCTTTGCGGAGTGTTGGCATCTTCCATTCTGCTTCGAATGGCCCCCTGGATGCAATCGTTCCTTGTTAGATGCAGGGATTTTGCCAAACTGAAGTATGCCAGTCTCGGATTGACCACAAGTGCATTAACAATCGAGGAATGCCCGCCCCTGACCGCCAACATCAATGGATCCTCAGAACATTGATTCCTGAGGTTCACATCAATCCGATCATGACTCAGTAGTGACTGGACCATCCCCAGGTCACCACCACCGGCGGCAATGCAGAGAGCAGTGTCGTGAGTTGCGATCGTGCTTTCGTTGATGTTAAGACGTGCGTCTTGCTGCACCAAGAGCCTTACCACATCGAGATGGCCATGTGCAACCGCTCGACAAATGGGCGGCTCTATTACATCCATTCCATTGATCTCCACGCCCTGCACACTTAACAGACAAGCAACCGTGTTCATGCGTCCGTGATATGCGGCCACGGAGAATGGAGAGTGGCCTCCAACACAGAGATTCAGACTGATCCCTGGCACCGCAAGCAGCCGTCGTAGGAGCACGGTATCCAATCTGGCCGCGGCGTGGTGGAGAGATGTAGACAGCGTCTCGAAACTCCCGCGGCCTCCAACAAAATTGACGTTGATGTCTTTCTCGGCCAACAGCCTTTCGGTTATCTCGTCGCATGACGAGTAAGTAGACAGCCAAAGTGGCGTATTGCCATCTTTGTCTTTGCAGTTTACGTTGGCACGGGGGTGACTTAGGAGCAAATTGACCATTTCCAGGCGCTTGTTTCGAATGGCGAGGTGGAGCGGCGTATAACCATTGCGGTTCTGGATATCCAAACTCAGGCCCTTTTGTCCGAGAAGCCGTTTGACAACATCTACTGACCCATAGGCCACTGCTTGGTGAAGAGGTAGCTCAGCCTCTTGTGATGATTTGGTACCAAGAAACACCTTGGCCATCGGATCGTTTGAAAAAATCATTTCCATCACGGGTCTATTGAAGCGACATGCCCAGTCCCATGGCGAGTGGCCCGAATCGTCCTGTAGATCAGGGTCGCTGCCAATAGAAAGTAGTAGATGCACGAGCCCTATTCGGCCTGCGAAGACTGCTAGGTGGAGCGCCGTTCGGCCGTGTTTGTGCTTGATGTCCACCTGGACGTTGGGTTGATTTAAGACACTTTTGACGGCGGAAAAGGTTCCGTAGTGGATAGCATACCACAGGGCGCTCTCCCGCGCTTGATTTTGAATGTTGATGTCTAGGTCTCCACGACTGAGCAAGAGGTCCTGCACAGCAGCGGAAGAGTATTTGAGCGCCCTCATTAAAGGAGTTTTGCCTCGGTAAAATGCATTGACGTTGGCGTTGCGCTGGAGCAAAGCCTCCGGAAGACCAATGTTGTCGTATTTGACGGCCAAGTGCAAAAGATTGCTGTTCTGAAATTTGATGTTGTATTTCCAGATGCTGGGCTGCAGTTTAAAATCAAAGTCTTTGCATGATTTTGCGAGGGCAAATAATGCACTACCGTCCAAGTACGACACAATCCACAGCAAAAGCTCGTTGGGCAGGTCCCTGATGTTTGGCTGTAATGTATTAGCTCATCGGTAAACTCCGTAAGAACGAATTGAACAGACCATGATGGGACAGCGGATTGAGCTAACGAAATGTAGATGGGGGTGAGGTGAGAGTTGTGAAAGTAGGATATGGGAGGCCTTTATATACTCACCTCAGCCAAATTCCATGGTCAGCTAGGAGTGTAGTCTGTCACTCCGCTGAGAGGTGCGTAGCAATCACACGGCAGCATCAAAGCCTTGACAACAATGTTCAGGCGGAGTTGGAGAATCTGTGGGATCTAGCTCCTGGGAAAGCCAAAACTGTTCCTGTGGTGTGTCGATGGCCAGTGAACCGAATCTATCTCTACGTACCCACATCTTGCATCTAGCGCCATAAGAATAAATCACAACCTATCATGCACTTCGAAATTCTATAGGCAACCCAGAATTTAACCCTGCTCACCGCAGTAGTCAGTCTGTTCGCTAATGCGTGGTCACCGCGATGGATAGTCAAAAGTGCAGCTGATTGCAGCAGTGGTCTGGAATGATATCCCTTCATGCAGGCCACTGGTCGGCTGTATACGGCGCATACTGCGTGTGAATGCATTCTTCGACGTACCGACTATTTCAAGGAATTGTTCCATGCCAGCCACGCAGCCATGTAGGTAAGGAGGCCACGGCGATGGCATATAAAGCTGGCGAGGGAACGCCGCAGTGGATTGCCCAACACACCACAATCCGAAGCATTTTCTGCCTTTGACGACCACCTCAATAACTACCATGCTGCCTTGGAATCCGTTTCTTGTTTGTGAGATAGAGGTCAGCCCCAATGGCGGTCCTGGCTCCTGTTGCGGCATGACGAAAAAAGGCGAGCCGTGCAAAAACTCGATCAAAGTTGAAGACACCAAGATCGGCCATCAAAAGTTGACCACTCTCGCCAGAGAGCCATTTGACTTGTCACCGTTGCAGTCGAAGCTCTGTGACGTCGCCAGAGACTTCCTCTGCGCGAGATGGCACCGGCAACGGCAGGCCGACCAAGTTGGCCAGCTGTGGTATGAAGCCGCCGTCCGCAACCAGGCGCGAGTACCACATGGCTCCAGTATGGCCTCTCCATCAGTTGTTGTACATCCAGGCCAGCGTCAGACATCGTCAGCCTCCAGGCGACGCCCTGCATCAGACAACACTGGCCCGTCACCTCCTCACAGGCTCAGACAAATCCCGCCGGTGCGGCTTTCAACCAACCCCGAGCCAGTGCAGCCATTCAATCCATTTGTGACTTCTGCAATGCTACGGACGAACAGTGTTCCATGGCGCGTTTCGCCGACCCGACCAGCCATCCTCTCATCGGCAACTAATATCCGGGTGGGTGTCCAAGACTTGACGCTGCAGAGTCTCAGGCCGAGCCAAGCGGTCGACAGCATCCACGTCGACAGCATCTACTGTGTGTTCTGCCAGACCGAGGATGAAGACCATGCGGACGAGAGCGTAATCTTACACTGCGGTCAGTGCACATCGCTCTGTCATCTGTCGTGCGCCGAAGAATGGTTGGAAAAGCGAGATACAGGGTTTGGCACGTCATGCTGTGTGTGGTAAGTGTGGATAACCTTATTTCTGAGACGACCAAGATACTGATGACCGCAGCCGAAACGAAGGTGCCCTAGATGCCTTGATTCGCCCTTTACCAATCACCTCATCGGATGCCGAAACACATTCCGTCCTCGCAGCAAGTGAATCATCTCCCGATGGTGGGCCCCGTCGCTCAACCAGACTTGCAGGGTCTCATTTACCACGAGACCCGTCCACCTCTGCACCGCTTCGCCGGTCGGCACGACTCTCCACTCTGCGTGCGTGATCGTAGAGTGCAGGCGAGGTAAGATGCAAATAGAACAAGCGACTGCCAATCACACGTGAGTGCACGTGACCGACACTCGGCATCGTGATCAGCAACTGTGGTTGTAGCATTGACATAGATTTTTGGAGCAAGCTTAGCAAGAAATGAGATCCTGATTGTAAAAATCCACAGTACAAGGCGACAGTTCATTTTTGCAAGTGCTGGGCACCACTAGACCTTAGCCAAAAGATACTGGCTGCTTTACTTAATTTGACAATGACATAGCGCTAAATGTGCTAGTAGATTCAGTTTCTTCTTTCATCATACCTAACGGCGTGACCAGAGAACACACCGATTCATCTCAGGGGCGCCGTGTCACAAAAGGCGGAGATTATTGGCAGAAAATCGCAACTAGCGTGCTGGCGTGAGACTGACAAACTCGTGTGCTTGTTAACTTGATTATGGGAATCAATATGTTGGCCCTGGAACCTCAACGGCATTTTTAGGAGCTGCTTATCCCCTAGGAAATACTCTTGAGATCCTGGTGCTATTTCTATTTCCAGGAAAATGAGATCTAGCCCTGGGATCTTCACTTTACGTACCTGACTGAACACGAAACTAGCTCTGGGAATACATCGACCATATCTGGGAGCTGTGGAGCCCCTGGGAGCTTACTTTAGGGCCCTAGAGTCACTCTCTTGCCTTCCGAGATCGTCGAAAGTCCTCACAAAACACCTTCACCGGACCTGCGCAAAATCCTGCGTCATTCGTCACACCTAGAAGGCCAAATCATCGCTCCAGGAATCAAGCAAATCGTCAACAGGAACGCGGCTTTGATTCCCCGAGGTGGGGATACCAGACCCCAGAAGCTACATCGGGTTTCCTGGGGGATATGTGGCTCCTAGAAGCTGCTTCTTTGCTCCCAGAAACGTTTCAGGGGCTTCCGGGAGCAGGAGAACTCCCAGGGTCAAGACAGGAGTTTCTAGCACTGATGGAACCGTCAACCGGAGCGTGACCGATACTTGATAGTGATGATAAAAATGTTTATGTTCGTATCTGGATACTGCTATGGGTATCTGTTTGCTGTTTATACGGACGGGGACAGAAAATGCGCATCAACAAGGAGAATCTCACTTTGCCCTAGACTTCAGCCGTGAAAGACATCAAGCCCAAGCAAATTGATACCAGACGCGTCAGGCATAGTAAATCTAGTTCCCCCTGATTTCTGGAGGCAGTAATGAGACGGCGTCTGAGATAAAAGACCTGCTATCTGTAGAGGATTACCGAGCACGGCAAAGCAGAAATACTTACTCTAGTTAAGTCCAAGGTAAAAGAGAATCATGCTATTACTCATTTATATGAGAACAAGAGCGAGTTAGAACAGTATCTGCGACCTTAGGAACTTCAAATCTTCCGAGGACCACAAAGCAGCCATGGAGGACATCGCAGGCTCAGCTGGACTAGGCTGGACTAGACCCAATCACGCCGTTCTGAAACTCCCTGTTTATGCACTATAGCGTAGATTGGTTGCTTTCAACATCACTTTTTCACTCCTAAATCTGACATGGATTATGTACATGGCTTGGTCGAGCGGCAAATTGAGGAAATGATAATTTACCCAGGAACAAATGCGGCCCTGGCCCTTAAGCGCATCTAATTGGAATTGCGAGGTATTCTTTGCTCTGCATTTTGACTAGCTTTTAGAACTTCACAGGTCCTGGGTATCATCAACCAAGGACAAACAACGGTGGCTAAACGAATGCATGGCTTCAACAGGCCTCAATTAGGACAGGCACCCATGCCTTCCTTTTCAAAGTTCCCTATTTCCTGCTCTACAGGCCTGGATGTCGGGTACGGATTTCCACTGACGTACATTTTAGTTTGTTGCCAGAATAGCAACACCGCTAAGTTCTAGACTGGGCCAGAATATGGAATCTGTATATGAGGTGTCTCGATCTGCTGAAGGACACATACTGTAACCCATCATTAGCAAGAAAGACAACGGTCTTTGACCGAAATTCGCCACGCCTAATTCTATAACAGTCGGGCCAGGGTCACGTCGACCAAATTTACAAGCTGACCAGAAGGCTAGGGAGAACCGAAAACCGGATCAACATTCGTTGGATCCCTACATGTACTAGTGAAGAGAACAAATTGTTGGGCCTAGCGAAAGAGCCAGGACCGCTACCCAAGCGGATGCTCTCCTCCAAGCACGAGTTCCTAGGATGAAGTCAACAACCCTGAACATCGCACAGTCACATGTAGCCACTGGGAAAGGCTTGCCAGAGAACGTTGGGAAACACGTCAAACGAGTGGATGCAGCACTTCCAGAAAAACACACTCGACAGCTGTATGATCGCCTATCGTGGAAAGAAGCAAGCGTGCTGGCGCTCAACTCCGGACTGGCATGGCAAGACTCAATGGATATCTCTATTGAATCAACGCGGCAGAGACGGATCAGTGTGCATGTGAACAAGCGAAAGAGACCGTGGAGCATTTCCTTTTTCGATGTCGGAAGTGGACTGCGCACCGAACGGAACTGCTACAGTGCACCAACTACCTCGTGCTACAGATGGTAGACGCGCTTCAACTGCCGAAGATAGGATGTTGAACACTTGGAGAAGCGCCTTCAAGCCAGCCTACTAACAAAATTACTAACCCACGAGGTTCCGCTGCGACACTGCTTGCCTGAAATGACATATATGGCAAGGTCTTATGTACGGGCTCTAAGGAGACACAGTACTGTGTATATTATGACATGTATAGTAGATCAGAGATAGTTGCCCTTCCGGCTTAGCCGCCGGGCGTTAATAGATTGTGTGTGTGTATATACCAATAGCATCGGGTCGCCAGAACTTCAACGTGTTTTAAGAAGAAATGAGAGGTGGCAGAAGATTCAACAGGCCGAGAGAAGGAAATCGGTGGCGTGGAAAAGAAAAAAACAAAATAACCCGGAGTGCAGAGGAGATTTTGCATGCGGCTACAACATACAGCATATTCTAGGGGGGAACAGCATCATGAGAATTGTCCGCGGCCCCGGCACTCCCTAAAGTGAGACTTGTTAAAGTCCGGTATTGCCCAACTCTCCATCCACTCGCATTTTACAATATCCTGCGCAGTTGGCCGCTTTTCCGGCTCAAAAGACAGCATCGACCGCAGCATATTCATAACAGCAGCTTTCTCTTCTAAGTCAAAACCTTGGATTCCAGCCTGTTGTCGCGGGAGTTGAATGTGCTTTTCAAAGCGGTCTTCCCAAGACCTCACATGTCGACCTTGATTTGGTTTTCCACTTTCATCGAAATATTTGTGCCGCGCCCCCCATTTCTCCCACCACCGTAAAGGTAAGTTCCCCCGAGTATCAATCTGCTCGGCTGTGATATCGTCCGGCGTGGCAAGTATGTCCTCAAATAAGGGGCGCTGGCCGAGTATTATCCAGATAGAACATGCGAGTGTCCAAATATCAGCTGAAAAAGAAAGACCACACTCTGACTCAAATCGGGCTTCAGGAGGCACAAAGGACATAGGGGCGTGCGAGTTATGTCGGTACTCTGTAGAGGGTCTGTATGCCTCTCCAAAATCACTGAGCAGGACTCTAGATTCTGGAAGGGAGAATTCCTCTGAAGCTTTCCCAAGCCAGATAGGAGGGACGACGCTAGACGGAACACTAGATTCAAGGGGCTGACCATCAAAACGTATAACTGGTTCTGACACGGGCGAACCGTATTTTTCGTATAACTCTTCGATTGAGAGCTGATCAAAATCGGCTGGGAGACATAAAAGAATATTGCCGATGTGAAGGTCTGATGTAGTTGTTGTATAAGCATATGGTTGTAAAGCTATAAAGAATGGTGACTAACCTCCATGAACAACTCCTTTGCTGTGGATGTACTCAACGGCTAGCAAAAGTTGCACAATCAGCGAGCGAGCGGTCATGGCCTGAAAGATGCGTTTGTATGACCCTTCCTTCGCACTAGAGACACTACACATTGCTAGGGTTGTCACATAGCAAGGGTGGGTGCCGTTAGGGCCATGGAGGACGAATCTATCTTTGATAGCGGGTATCATTGTCCTCCCCGGGTGATCAAGTGGGGAAGAGTGGTTGAGATAATTGAGGACATCAACCTCACGATCATTTGAATCCGCCGTTCCAACTTTGACTGCCACGTATGTATTAGACTGGTAGTCCCGGCAGAGCCAAGTGGTTGAATAGGCTCCGTAGCCTAGCTTGTGGGCGACTCGGTATCGGGATTGAAGAATATCTCCTACCAGAATAGGGTGATATCCACCAGGCTGGTACTTTTCAAGTCTCTCGACTTCTTCTATCGGTACATATTTGAAGGGGAGTGGACCAGAGTCAGCACTGGACGAGAAGTTCTTGAAAGCCATAATTGACTTGCATGCGAGTTCACCAACAGAGATGTTCCAAGAACAAGGATAGCAGAGCAACGAGGAAGATGTTGGGTGAATGAACATCCGATATATAGAGCTTCGTTGACGAGCCCAAAGTGAATTTCGCGACCTGATCACGAAGGCCATTACCGGACGACGTGAGTTAAGTAAATGATTAGGCGGTGAAAGTCCGATTAATTATGCCCGCCACAAGGTCATCTTTGAAAAGGATAGTTTTCCTGTAGCTTGACGTATTGGGTGCTTGGTAGATGATAAGTTGACGTCTAGAGCGCACATGACCCGCCTGTGTTGTCTTAGTCAGTCGCCGTAGCGACCGCGCGGACGAGGCGGCTAGGGAAATCGCGGAATGTTTCAGATTCTGGTGGAGCAACGCCACTAAGCCACAATTCCTAAAGGAGGGCACAACTTCTACTAGATGACCACAAATATCAGTGGAGAGGAGAATTCGGGCAACTATACATCCGAAAAGTGTGTGCCAAGCCCCTATTATTAGCCAATCAACTACCCATTTGGAAATTGAGCTCTTCCTACAATTAGTTCTAATGAGACTATTTGATAGAAATCAGATGTATGGCGAGCGCACTAATAAAATTCACAATGGTAAAATTCTCTAGCTTATTAAAAACAACAATGATTTGGTTTTGACAATCTGGTCAGACACAATTAGTAAGCAAATGCATAATACAAAAAGTCACATGTTTGTTTCAACGGTAAAAAGACAGTATCTTCCTGTTTCTTGACACTATCTCTGAAATATACATGCAGGTGGCCCCGCTGTATATAGCTTGCGATATGTACAGTGACGCAGCAATGTTTTAACACCCTTGGACAGACTGCTTTTGAGACCGCCTATTGTAGACAGAAGAGCAAGTTTATGATATCTTACTTTTTAAACATTCTTGTTTCAGTAGTTGTTTTTCATAGAAGGTATGGTTCATTCAATACACAAAAGCCAAGTGTTTTATTAAAAAACAAGTTAAAGAGTGTTGAAAAAATCGAATTTTTGACCGGCAGAAATCAAAAAATCAGAGGGGTGTTAAAACATTTGCTGCGTCACTGTATCTGCTAACATACAGTACTTTCCGTGCGCTTCTATCACTTATTTGCCAGGCGTTGGATCCTCTTCGAATACTTAATGTAGTTTGCTTCGCGTGGGATTACAGACCCGCACTAGTTGTTCAGACTCTCGGTTGGATAGTCGGACTGAACCTAACTCCAGGCCTCGTGCTTGTAAAATAGTATGAACCATACCGTGGTTCACTCCTGGCAGTGGGCCCGGGATTAAGAACAGAATGTAAAATGGTGAACCTGGCTTTGCAATTATCACCCAAGTAACAGTCCAGTCTGCTGCAATAGTGTTTCAATAAAATAATGTTCACTGTTGCTCTGTATTGACGGCGATCGGTGGTTTGAAAATGTATGGTACCATTCAGTGGTAGGCTAATTCTTTAAGATGACAAATGGAAAAAGACAATTTCAACCTCGCAATAGACACGCTGACGAATAATAATACGCACTGTAGGGTATTCCAATTTCCACAGTAATGTGTTCTATAAATCCATGTAATTTTCTTTGTTTCTGCCAAGTTTTACTAGCCACTTTATCTACCATTCTTGGATTTTCCGCACAAAGCACCAATTGCAACACGAACCCAATTGCAACACGAATTTACAGAGCAGCAGCTATCACCATCCCCTGGTGAATCCTCATAACAAGTGTTGGGTTTGTATCGACCGGTTGCTACCCTTCAAGATCCAAGTATATTGGTAATCCGAAACCTAGCCACTACCAGCACTTGGAAAGTGACCATACCCAATCTCCGGTGCAACATCTAACTCCATTTCAGAAGGCCATACCGGCTTTCCATTCGACTTCAAGTGGGAGTCTGGCTTCGCCCCCGAATGAGTCGCTTGAAGAAAAGTCAAGTCCCCTTTGCCCTTGACGTAGCCATGAGAAGCAACATGGGTATTGCTGGCAAGCTGGACGTCATCCTTGAAACAGAGAGTGACATGCCAACCCAAGGGATCCGGCTTGTGTATGCCTCCTTGACTGGTACTGGAGTGCTCGTTGGACCTGCCAGTCGACGTTAGCGAAGTCTCTAATGACATGGGCCACAAGTCTCTATATCACTGTTCGTTGTGCTGAAATTCTTTCTCACCTGATGAGGATGGCCTTGGGGTAGAGTTTTCTGTCTCTTGCGGTCTGATAGGCAAGGGCTATCAAGTCTCGCAGCCTCTGTTGATTTTCAGGGAGCATTCCCCGGTAGAAGTAGTATTTCACCATGTTGATGGTCGACATATTAGGCCAGTGATTCAATTATTATCGGACTGTATCTTAACAGTATAAGGTGGAATAGAATCGACGAGATGTTGGCTAGTTCAAGTGGTCACTAAGAAGAGAGGTTGGGAGGAAAGATCCACCACAGCTGCTGAGGAGCTAGTGTTTATAAACATGAAAGAATCTTCCTAGCTAAACCTCTTTATGCAGACCTGTCACATCACAAGTCAGCCGCCAGCCACAAAAGAAACGCTAGGAAGGCCAACTTTGAAAGCGGAGGGCCCATCAACAACGTACAAGTTTGGAAGCCACGTTCAGCTGTATCGGTACATATTTGACCCCTACACTGCTTGGCAGAATACTTGCAAGAGTAGTTCTCTTGGTTTTCTAAAAGATATCGACACTAAACCTCATGTGGGCTGTGCAAGTTGCCTAATGGGGGTTGCGCATTTATGCGCAACCCCCATTAGGCAAGGCAAGGCAGATAAATTACACCGATCAAATGGCCCACGGCCCTTTGGAAATGACTCGGAACATGGCGGCCCAGTAATATTATCCCGCCACCGATCGGACATTGGTGAAATCATCGGCGGCTGGAGTAAGCGCTTTGGGATGACTCGTGTGATTATGCAGCAGATAACATTATTTGTCACATCTATAGGCTACCCCGCTTTATATCATAAAGTACACCACGCATATATACACAGGTACCTCATTGGGAACTATCAAAATCTCCATCCATCTCTTTGGACTCAACAACGACTATGTCTCAAAGCAACCGTGCATTCCAATTCGAAGGCAGCGACAGTGATTACATAGCCTTCCTTGAGAGTCGGCTTTCAGCTGCCTTAAGCCAAGGAACTAGCCAGGCTTCTGTTGGCGCGGCGATTTCGCGATGCGATGCTCCAGCGACCACATCATCGGATTCTCGGCCGACTACTTCTACGACTGCATTAGCGGACTCTCAACATGGCACTTTAGCTATAGCATCAACAGCATCAGCGGAGTCTCAGCCTAGTGACTATCGGAATGGATGTTCAGTGTTTCGCGCTTCTCGTCCAACCAGTCCTCGTTCGACTGGATGTCCTCCTTTGTCCACTAGAGATGATCTCAAAATTCTATATTACGACCCGATCCGAAACCGCGACAGCGATCTTCCCGATAATGCTCTCTCCAAGTTGCCATCCTTTAAGCAAACATCGGTTGTTGAGGCCCAAGGCTTGAAGGAGCTCAGACATTTCATTGAGGACGTTATGAGGAATTCTCATTGGATTAAAAAGAAGAAAGAGCTAGGATTATCTCGCCCAGAAATCAACCAAGATACCATTCACGCGCTGTGTGGTCGACCGTCAGCCTCAAATCTGCGCGATGAGTCAAACTTATACCCAAATAATGAACCCTCAGAACACAGCGCCTTGATTATGCGAGGATGCGACTATGGCGCGTTGACGAAAGATAGAAAACTGCAAGGTAATCTTCTCCTTCACATCGCCAAATACCAACAGCTCATATTTGTGTCCTTATGTGTCGTCATGCTTGAAATTGGAGCTCCGATTGATAGTGTGGACTGGATGATGCGACGATATATCAGTGATACTAGCTCAGCGAATCTCCGGCGACTTCGATATGGATGTAAATGGGTAAATCGTTGCATGTCTAAGTTGTTGGAACGGAACTGGGGGTTTTTAAGTTGGGAAGCTTTCCTCTTATGTTGGTATTCCCATCCAGAGTAGCTTCTTGATGCTGATCACCTCAAAAGTTCCCCGGTCTATCCAACAATACGGACGATTTGCATACACGAAAAACAGTTGCGAAACCTTCGTGACAGATATGGGGACGCCCGATCTGGCACTTCCTTTCGCTGAGGATGGGCTCAGTCCGTACTGCCTTCCTTGTTTCATTAAAGTGATCGCCGGCAACGACTTAAAGTATATTGACCTCATGAATATTGGTGAACACATGCTTATTTATACAGGCTAGTTGATATTTGCAACAGTTTGGGCTATAGCATCCTACTCGTTTCTCCGATATACGAAAACCACTTCAATAATGCCCCCTGGACTTCAATCCTTTCATACATGCATACAGCGAACCTGTCGTGGATTTCAATCCATTCACATATGCACGTAACGACCCGGTGGTGAATTTTGACGCCTTCAACCAAGTATTTCCCAGTGGCGCAGACAATCCATGATCCGAGGAGCGAGGGGAAGAAACAGAAAGCAGCATGCAAGCCGACAGGTAGGCTGACGAGAATGAAACCAGTTGTAGAAGTTATATGCAAGAAGGAAAGACGAAAGAGGAAAGAGAAAGGCAAGAGCTGGCCGCTGAGAAATCAACTCATTATTTTGTCCGTATGCGATCAGCTTAGGAACATGTTAGCGATGGGCAAGCGCTGAGCGGCTTTCCTACATACCTGGTGATAGGGGGAACCGCAAAGATAGCCGCGAGCCTGGGCTCAACGGTAACATCACCATCGATTCGTCTCATCAGACCATGCTTAAAAGCACCTCCGGGTTCGCTTCGCGCCGAATCTGATATGTTGCAGATAGGTATAATATTGACGGGGCCGGGTAACTTGTCCCATTTGAAAGATGTGTTCCACATCCATACTGTGAAGTTCCAATTCTGAGAATAAATTAGTAGGTCGCCATTCATAGAAACTTCCAACCATACTGGAAGGCCAACTGTTCTGAGAAGAGGCTTAACGAAAGCCGAAACCTCTTTGTGCTCATACTCTAGATTTCCATTCCCATCGTCTTGGAATTTCATGCCTGAAAGTGCTAGCGCGAGGGCATGTAGCAGGCTCTTTGCTTCTTCGTTGAGAGATGAGTCTGTCATACTGAGCTGTGTCAGTACGCGATATCAGCGAGTATTTCCAATTCCGGCGTTAGATCTCAACTGTCCAACGTGGAGTCAAATAACGCAATGATGTGGGCAGATGGAAACGTGTACCTCTATTTTCAAGCGGAAGAAGTTCGGAGCGACCGAGGTGTGGATAAAAGAGGAATTGCCGTCGCAGAACACTTGAAGATGACCGCGGGGTGAGGGGCACTCTGACGGGTCCCGTGACCTTCGGTGCCCATCGTTCGACGTGGGTCCACGACAACCTAGTGAGATCACAGCCCGACCAGTGGAGATACTATTTGGGTATTAGACATCCGTCTTGATCCTTAGCATGCTCATAGTGATATTTACTCTACCAACACCCGACATTTACCAAGTTGGTATTTTGCGAACATTATCCCTTGCATACATTATCCGGAATTTAGTTCCAAGGTTATAAGGGAGCCGTGTCACGGGACCACCCACTCCCTCTCGGGTGTGGGTGGTCCCGTGACACGGCTCTGCTTACTTATCATATATGTGGTGAATCTCCATTAGGCAAACCACCTTTCACCAAGGTCCAGTGGGGAATGTGACACCACTACTAACTAATTTACAATTTATGCGCCTTATTCCATATCATTCTCTCTGTTATTTTGCTTTAGTGAAACCCACAACTCGATCTCTGGGAGTGGCCTAGAAAATAACCATCTTAGAACTGAACCTATGAGAATTTATGACTCTTCCCTTTTAGTCGCTGCAACGAAAACCACATATAAGATCAAAAGTTTTAGATTGATATCACAATACTTGGTATTAAGAACACACCCACGCGAAGAAGAAATCGATAACAGGCACTAACCCCAATGCTAGTGCCAAGAGATTACTTGATACTGACAAGTTTATATCAAACCGAATTACAGGGTTTTGATTCAAATAGCTATCTTAGTAGATTCTTCCAACTAATCACTTGATTGGTATCGAGTGGTTTTTAACCCTTTCCGTCTCCACGTTTTGTCGAGCTGAAGGAAATTTCAATCAAAAGGTCGGTATGATAACCAGAAAAAGCTACCAGCTTACCAAAACTCTTTCTGTTCTAGCTTCTCTCTTCGAAGACTGTTTCCCAGCTGGATAATATTTTTCTCTTCATTCTAGATCCTTCTACAGATGTTGCAGACCTTTATTGTGGAGGGTTTCCGGGGAGGGCAATTTGGCACAGCAAAGGAAGCGCTCGATATGTATCTATAATTGGGGCATCCACTTCAGCAACGGGGTCCCCATACTAGGAACCATTTTACGCGGAGCTGTGGTAACCGCGGAAAGGGGTTGTAAAGCTCAAAGAACAAGTGACTAACTTTGAATATGGTCAAAAGCGCCACTACAGTTTCGAATTTTGTACTAAACTGCATATGACATATCGCAAGCCCGTTGATATTCAAGCTTGATTGAGGTCCTATTCGTGGCAGCATAGGCTCCGCTTCTGGAATGAGAAACCTCTCTTGTATTATATATATCCCGTGCCCTACATCCGGATTGAAAAACGAGCATTTTTCATTGATTACTTTACCGTTGCACTATTGTTGGTATGTCCTTGTCTTCATCGTCCACAATTAGCATCATCAATGTTAGCCAAGGCCTATCGGGCCTAATGGCCGACGTAAGCCGTGCTTTCTTCATTTGTTACCAAGAATATACTGCAACAGGCACACCACTGTGAGTCTGACTCCTAACAGCACAAACGATCTATCTGACAAAAGAATAAGAGACGAAGAAACTACCACTGGAGTGGAGCTTGAAGAAGGGTCACTCACTCCCTTGAATGATTCCCTTTCCATCCCGGCTATATTTCAGGATCCACAGGTTATCCAAGAGATCTTGAATGATCCAAGTATTGGAGGGTTGAAACTTGTGGTATTCGAGTGGGTGATATGTTCTTCTTTCATGGCTTAACGACTGATGAAGTGATAATCAAGCCGAAACCAGGGTACATCAGCAAGCACTTCTTTTCTGTAAGCACAAAGTTCCCCACTCGTACATCCGAAATCAGCTAACGTCCCACAGGGCGTTCTCGATCAGAATCGCAGCTCCGCGGTTTTCCTTATTGCCAATCTCCAGCCATATATCCCTGCGGCAACAAGTACAGGATATCATCCTCACAATTTGCCCGTAGAGGAGCAACATCAATTGATGTGGATGCCTCGATACCCTAGTTACGCACCCTCGTGGTACTTAGTTAGATAGTTAGATTGAGAGCTCTCTCTTCTCCTAACGCAACCTTTTTTTGCTCCTGCTTTTGGTGCCTACACTCTGTATTGTATTGCGTGATAATTGATTTCCTCCCGTATTCTGATACTTTATTATTTCTTTCGATTTCTTCCATAGTAAATGTCGGGACATATACTCCCGTCAGAATAAGCAAAGAGGGGTTGTACGTAATCTTGCTAAGCAACGGCTCCCGCCGTATGGATTCAGGGGTATTGGGCCTTGACCTAGGAGGAACATCTATTTTACATGAATCAAATTGACTTTTGCTTTGGAAGCATAACCACTGTTCACTTAACTGTGTACACGGTACCTAGCGCTGGTGATACCAACAACTTCTAATGGTAGGAATATTATTCGGGTACACGTTACTTTCTTTCATCTTTGTATTCGAGAACCTGCAGTACAATCTAGTGTCCTAACACTAACAAAAGAGTCCGGTTAAAATTATTCGCATAACCAGGGTTAAGAATTGTGACATGGACGGAAATAGACTGGTCGTGTTAGAAACAATGGACTGTATTATATCCAAATTCAAACCCACTGTCAAGAAAGATTTTGCCCGTGAGAACACTCCAGTGCTTCATATTCAAGATATACTGCTTTGGTTATCAAAATCCTCTAGGCTTATACTCGGTTTTTCGAGAAAGGCATTTTCATCGTCGATTGCTTTATCTCTGCACTTTTTAATTTCCGCTCCCTAAGTAGCAATACCCGGAAACAATGAAAAAGCAGGTAAGCTCGGCAAATATGCCGTAAGTTTAGACGATGCTGCACCAGCAGAATCCTTACCATATACCTTGTGATGCCGGCGCTGATCTTTCATTTGAGAAAATAGGCGATTCGATATTGTCTGATATCGACGAATGGGAGTCTGACGGCTCGTGGTGCCGCATAAGGAGAAGGCTGCCAATTGGTTTGTGTCTTTATATTCCATACCATGACGCGCAAGGATATAAATGCTTTCCATTTCCCTGAGGAAGGTTACGTTCCAAGAGGCGAAGATATTTATTGGCATCTGACTTGAATTATTCTGGGCTCAAAATGGAGATATGCCTCTCTGCAGCAATTACATACCTGATGGTCTTGAAATTAGAAGTGAGCTTCGCTTTCCGTGTTGAGGAAAATTACTAACCAATTGACCCAGCCCTGGGATATGTTGCACATCCGGGAGCAAGATGAAAAAGCTGTGACAATAGGAGCAGCGGGGTGGAAGCTAGAGCCTTCCCTGAACGAGATGAAAAGCTCCATATTCGGGTGCGCATTTCTTCTCGACCACGGAGGATATTTTTGGTGCATGGTTTGTCACACACTGCGGCATTGGAGGAATCCAGAGTGGAAGCCACTATCCGGAACCGAAGGCCTTCGAGTTGGCAGCAAAACTCAAAAAAGACTACTGCCTCTATGCCCTGTCGTCTATGGCAATACTTCCACTTTGGTTCCATTCACTGTGCTGGAGATGACGACACCTGGTCGAACAATGATTTGGCAGGCTGAGCATCCGGATAGCCAGTACACGCTACGAGTCAAGGTCCAATTACTACGCCAAATTTGTAAAGCAGCTTTGATTGGAAATTGGAAGTATTTCCGGCGCCTGATCCTCAGCTTCGCCATTTGTGGGTCACGACTGTTGTTGATTGTCATTGTCATGACCCAGGGGCTGGTAAATACTGTTTGGGAACGGATCTCTGGGAACTCTTTCGAGCCACTTGAGTGATTGTGCGCATTAGGTATTTTTCTTTTTTTCCTTTTCGTTATGAACTTGGGCTACCGGGCTCGAAGTCACCCATCAATGTGACGCAATATCATTCCTTTTACTACTCGTTTGCAACAACCTGGCCATTGATTCCAGCCTTATTTAGAACACTTTCGAGATGGTAATCGAGACCTTACACTCTGTCGGGATAGATCTCTACTTAGCATGCCTTTTTCGGCGTTTATAGAAGTTCAGCTACAAAGCAGATACTCTCCTCTTTCGGCAAGACATTATTATAACATAATAATAGGTTGCCCGGTCCGACAGAAGGGTGAGTATACACCATGTCTAGAACGTACTCTAGATGACGGATTAACCAACGATCATGTTGGACGGAAGAAGCGGAGAGGCTATAACTGGGTTCAAGGTCAGCCGTCCTACTCCACTGAGGTAAGTCTGAAAGTCGCGACGTCTCCTGTCAATTATAAAGTTACCAATCGCCAGACCAGCATTACAAGAACCTTCATTTTTATTCATTGAATGACCTTCCTATTCCAAGAGCTCGAGGAGTTAGCAATCTTAGTGTACTATGGCAGCTCGAACTAGTACAGCATGCGAAACTTGTCGCACTACTAGGAAACGCTGCGCTGGGGGACCTCCTTGTCAGAACTGTTTTGAACGGGGGAAAGAGTCTTGTGAATTTGTCCTCACTGCAATTAGCAGGAAGCTTGTTGCACAGCAGGCAAGGATCGAAAGTGACGCATGCGGCCCGTGTCTCACGAACAGCACACTTTGCAGGGGAGGACCGCCGTGTGAGGAATGCGTTCTACGTGGAAATGGAGCATGTACGTTTGAGCTTGGCTCGCGCAGCGAGAAGCACCTGGCAAGGGCCAGATCTGCCTGCCTGCCGTGCCGCGCCAAGAAAATCCGCTGCACTGGCAAAGGAGTTCCGTGTGTATCATGTACTCTCCGTGGAATTGAAAGTACGTGTGAGTTTGCAAAAACAGTTCACACGAAACCCACAATATCGCATACACCTCTATGTCAGTCCGATATTCCCGCCGAGTCATCCTGGAATGCAGTACTAGAGAAGGCCCCAGTCCAACCGGCTGAGAGCCGTCTCCATGAAGAGGCTTACAGTATTCCGTCATCCTACACCTCCACTCTTGCTGCTATTGATACGAGACAAGCATTCCACGATGAGTCAAAGGGAGTTACCACTCCACTTTCCAAAACCAGCAGTCTGACTGCCCTGTCGGAGCTGGGCAGAACTCCAAGCCCAGATGTTAGCAGTTCCGACAGTGCTGTTAGCCCATCTTCACTGGCAGGGTGCGCTTCATATGAGCAACTCCTCGACGTCCTCCCAAACCGTGAAGTGATTGACCATCTTATAGAAAGATACTTTACATCTATTTCCATGGTAAAGTTGGCCTATCAAACTGCCGAGATATGTTCACTAACATCACGCTAGCTATGTTGTGTCATCGACGCCGCCAGCTTCGAAACTGAGTATGAGGCATTCTGCCGCAATTTTAATGTCGCGCCGCAATCCTGGCTATCCTTGCTTTTTGCAATTCTAGCACTAGCCTGCCGTGCGGAAGAAGATTCTGGAAGAGGCTGTTTCTCCGATGATTTGTCGATGCGGTACGAGGAAGCTGCCTGGCACTGTCTGTTGACCAACGACCCACCATTTGAAATATCACAGAGTTCACTGAAAGCGATGGTACTCATAATCTATGGTCGCACACACCGTGGAGAGGATGTATTCAGTGACCTGCAACTGGCCTGCCGTGCGGCAATTTCTAGCAAATGTCATGTGGATACCGAGCAGTGTGTTGTCCAGCCCAAGGTTTGCGAGGAATACCGATGTATTCTGGTTAGCCTGAAAGCCATGTTTATGCTCAACGCTCAGATGCACGACTACTACCGCAACCCGGTACTCACCCAAGGTATACAGCTACTAACTGATATCTGCAAAGAGTATCCTGAACATTCAAGCCTATCAACAGGTACCGCAGAATTATCTCCCAGGGAGACGACGTTTACCACGTTGAATTCTCAACTGTTGAAGATATCAGACACGATCTGTGTGAGCGCAGAGCGTGGTTTGATGTCAGAGTGTACCCTCGCTGTCCTTGAGACTGAGCTAGACCGTATGGAGAAAGCCTGCAGCGAGCTTAACACCAAGCTCGGTGGACCTGGCGCGCAGTCAATCTCTCATCAAGGCGGCTATGATATACTGCACTGCTATATCAACTATCTGCTTCATCTTCTCTTTTTGCCTTATCTTCAGCGATACCTAGACGGGGAGACGACACCAGAAACAAGATTATCTGCATTGAAGTGTATTGCTTTTGCAAAGGCTACGTTGCGAGTATTCAATGTTTTGGCTGAGAGCATGCAATCCAAATCATATGCTTGGTATATGCGAGGTCTCGGAAGCTACTATGCTGAACAATCAGCATATACTCTCATCAGAGGCGCTGCAGGGCTCCAGGGAGAAAAGGAAGACCAAGAGTTCGAGTCTTTACTAAACCGTACGCTGGAAATATTTTCTAAGTTATCGGCACGCAGCATATTCTCTGCAAGAGGAGCGTTTATTCTCGAATACCGATGTATGCCTCAGCCACCCAAACGCTATTCTCCGGGTGTTATTATCTAACTTCGTTTCAGGATCGGATGTGAGGCTCTTCGGAAGAGGGGAAAGATACCTGTTCTGAGCATGATCATCGATACTGGACAGGCATGTCTTCGCCTTGAGCCGCTTGAAACATTGTATGCGTTAGTTTTTTAGACGACAGCTATTCATTCCTGTATTAAATGCCATATCCTTATGTACGCTTTTGTGTTCTTTCTGATGAAGTTAACAAGCCCCCGTCCATTAAGTCTGTACATTAAATCGTCATATTATTCTTTCTGGAAGAATTGTAATCCTCGAATTGTAGATAGACAGAACTTTGAGAGTGGAACCGTAAGCCTTGCAATGATTCCAGTGGATGGATTCATAATGGCCATAGCTGAATGGTTACAATGCATATTAGAAGACCAACAACTCCTCGGCCTTGGTTTCCCAACAGATACGTTTTGGTGCGATAGTACGCGCGGAGAATGACATGTTACCCATCGTCCTTACAGCTCCATCTTCCCGTTGAAGGCTAGCACCACCTACTCATTTGTATAATCGCTCAGTCGAAGCAATATAAAAGACCATATGTCCCGCAGATTTCACATTGGTACAGGCAATAGTCATTTCCCTCCTCGACGGTAGGAACAATTCCTACACATTTCGCCAAACTGAATTAAGCCTCATTTGGTTAGGCCCCGTTGCTCTGCAGACATGACATCCATCCAAGGCATTTCCTATGACGACTCCATAGGGTCCTCTACCATGGAGGATATGGGATATAGCAGACTCCCAGCCGACTCGCCACCCCAGACTATGGTCACGGAGGTGAAGAGATCTCTCCGAACACGACCAAAGGAAGCGTCGGGACCCGTCATGTATGGGAGAGGGGATCATGATGCATGCGAGAGCTTCCTGAGATTTGGAATCCAGGGTAATGATGTGTGTCCTTCAATTCAGTGGTCATTGTACAAAACTAAAGATAACGGCAGTTCACAAAGAAGGTCGAAGAAGTGATCGGGCGGCCTGCCTTCCGTCTCCACCAGGGCCCGGTCATCGTCCACTCGTCGGATCGCCTAAACTGGGGAATCAATGCCGCCCATCCTTGCCGAAATGGGCTTTCTGTCTTCCGGACCCTCTCAGATACCATAGAGGATAGAGTGACAACCTTGAAGCTCTATCCGATCTCCCACCACTTGACGAGCACCGAATTCGCACAGGAAAGAAGAACACCGAGGTCTTTCGATTTACGATCAAATGAAGTACTGTTCGTGCGAGGCGCAGTCAAGATGGTAATTTCACTGCCTGCTGGAGGATCCTTTGTTTGGCAAGGGTTTTCTGAGCACCCGTGGGGGCTGGATACATCATCAGCACGTGAAGCTTTTGCTTTCATGAAGATCTAGCGAAAACCGCGCTATGGTATGCTGGATCTGCATGTGGTGGGCAGGACATTGCTATTGGGAACAGTTTAGCTAGACAATATAGGTGACTTGTCCGTATTAGCTTACCGGGATGAATGCCATGGATGCATTGATAATTGAACCTCAGGCAAGCCAGAGCTTGCGCCTGGTACATGATCTGTGCAAAGTCGCCATCTCGCAGCATCTCCATCGTCCTGGCTTCTTCAGCTAAGGTCAAACAGCGGAAAGCAGGAAGGACTGGTACGAAAAGAAGCGTAATTCCAGGTCCAAGTTCATATTCAAATCGTATCAGTCTGCGCCCATGCTGGAGTGCTTTCTTGGTCTTGTGACTGTCGGATAATTTCTCTTCCTGGATGAATGTGGCCATGGTGCCTAGTCGATGGGGCCCCGAGCATGGCATAGGCCTATTGCGTCCAGTCCGTCGAAGCCAGTCTTGCTCCCACAAAGCTAGGTTGGTCCAATGATGGATTTCCTGGAGTCGTCGTAGCCACATATGGGTATTCTTCCCTGTTGCTATGAGTTCCGCAGCCCGCAAACCCACTTGGCCCGATGTCCTTTCCAAGGTGACAGGGGTCAAGTCGTTTCTGAGAAAGCGGGTAAAAGTATCCAGTTGCGTTGATAAGTCTGATAGCAGCCTTTCCGCGGTGACTGGGGTCATGATGACAGTTGGGGATTGGTCATGAGTGCCTAGAATCAGATGGGTTGAGGTCGGCAGGGGTGGGTCAGCAGGATTTATCACACACATCTAGAAAGAGGATAGATCAGACCATGCCGCAGGATTTATACCTGAACCATAGACAATGTGCGATGTCAGCACAACTGGCTTTTGTACTACCCCTGAGTACGAAAGAGACCGTCCTCACTTCCATACCCATGAAACCTACTTAATGCTCATGCTTCCAATTGATGTTGGCTGTGCGTGCACGCATCGAAGTGACTTTTAGCCAGCCCCCATTCGAATCTTCGCTTGCCATGAACATTTTGCAATTTTTTCATTGTTTTGGTCTCTCAAAGGTCTGAAAACTGAATTATCCGTTCCACCTGATACATGCTAAAACTATATAAAGGGCACAACTGCCTTCATGGATGCAAGGGAGCCCTCCCTCGAGGAGGAGACGGACAGCACCCAGCCAAAGACAAATTGGGCACATACCATGATCTCATACAGTGGATGCACCACTGTCAGTGACCCTCCAGGTTTGGAAAAAATGATGGAATTTTCCAGGGCCGGGGTGGGGGATGTTGCTCAGTCTCATGTGGTCAACGTGTGGTCAATCAAATACACTTTCAACGACCGAGTCAAACCCCTGTCTATTGATGAATTGGAGGTTGAAATCAAATTCGATTGGGCAAAGGAGACGGTCGTGGAGCGTATGCAGTATCGCGACGTGATGGCAATGGATGGAGGCGAGGATGCAGTGGCAAAATTTGCGCCTATTACACACACGTTTACATGAACTGCCCGACAAACCAGAAATTGGATACATGTAACTTCACTGATTCGTACGGTTGGACTGACCTTTCCCTGGTATAAACTTGAAGCTAGAACCATTCGAGGGTATCCAAAGAAAGCCATCAGGGTAGTTAGTCAAAATGAAACCCCTTGCATGTACCTTTAGACTCGGACATGCTGGAAAATGGAAGTAGCTCTCCACGCCGAAAACCAGAATCCTGCTTCTCGCCCGCAGACGCCACTGTCGTACCTAGCAAGAGCGATGACTACGATAGGGTCGCTGCGGACCCCGATCCGTACTCATACCAGGGATACAGATTGCGATTTGGCGGATTGCCATATTGAACCCAAATTCCAACCATTTCCCTTATAACCGGTGTTTGTTTAGCACACTAAGGAGGGTATGAAATCTGAACCATACCCTATAGGGAAGGCCCCAATGCCAGAATCCTCCGCCCCTTGCGAACTGCACGTCCCTCTTCCGGCATCTCCCACAGATCACAATTCATTTATTATGGCTTCCACGAGCTGAAATAGAAGGATAACCTAGGTTCCCTGGATATAGGCAACCTGTTGATGGGAGATCTGTATTGTACAGTTTACGGGCTTTGGAGCATGCGGTGGTTCGCTTCATGTACGTAGCATTCTTAGCTGCAACATTGACCTGTCAATCACAAGGTCCATTTCACTATAACCGACTCATATTACCTGTGATCCTCGACCCGCTATCGAAAGTACTCAAGCCAACTTGCACCAAGCTCCGTGTTCCATTCAGGACCACTCTAGACAACTCCCTAGGGAACAGAGCAATCCTAACTTGACCCATCCACTGAAATCCATGAGTATCCAATAGGTAGGAGCTTCTACAGAGCTTAATGGTCTGGATTACCCCTAAAATTCCCCAGCAGTAGTAGTCCATGAACTCGTCTCTACTCATGTCTCGGTTCGCAAATTTTGCTCCTCGGCTAATATTGACATTGCTCATCCGGGGATGGGAGGCCGAGATTTCTGCACCATACCGTATATTTCGAACCTGCGATAAGTATGAGCAACTTGACAAGTCAAGCCAATAATCGCAGAAAATGTTTTCATACCGTACTGACGTCCTGGACATGCGATTCAGATTTCCTGACTGCCGGCGTCCGGTCATTCTGCTTCGGCTGTTCTCTATATTTGTGCCGAGTATTTTTGATTCCGCCATTCATGATGATCCGCCGTTGAGGATGGAATTTGACATGGAATGTATGCTAGTGTGGCCTGTAACCTTGCGATCAGGAGACACGTTTGGGGAAGGGTTAAACCGCCGGTCGGTTATGGAAATACCTGGGTTCGTTTTATGCTCGCCGGTCTGGTTAGCTTCGAAGCCAGAGGAACAAGTCTAGTGTTAAGGCTTAGCACGTAGCTCTATATGATCAGCAGTGCTTGCTTTGGCAGAGACATACTTTATTGCCCTGGTTTGTGTGCAACATAGCTTCCCCGGCTACCGGCACATCCTGATCCAAAGATGAATCATTTCGAAGAGGTAACTCTCCCTTCGAGTACCTGATGATCATGGTGTAAAATACTAGTCACAGGGCCAGAATATTTCTAGTGGATAGAGTTGAAACTGATGAGATATTGAAATGCAATGGAGAAAGTGGAGATGAAAGAAGGCTAGCTGCCTATTTGTGTCGTGTTTTAACACTAGCCTAACCCACGGACACACCGTATTAACTTTTGTGATGGTATGTTTTGTAAAATTGCTGCGGGCTTGCAGCAAAAGTGCTAGCCACTGGCGCCGGCCAACCTGACCGTTAACGTAAGAGGATTCAGGCCAATATCCATGGGGCCTCTGGCTATCGAGGGCAAGGTGGCCAATGATTGCCAAGTCATGCTCCACTAAACCCAAATGGATGAGTGGTTTGATCATCAGATTCTGCTAATTTTATGGTATAACGAGGAGTAGGGGGCAGAGGCTGGAGCGTGAAGTGGCCTTCCAGCGTCTACTTCATTGCGTATGCTAGAGTCCAGTGGTAATGGAGGCAAAAAAAAAAAAAAAAAAAAAAAAAAAAAAAAAACTTCGTCACACTATAGATGGCCTACCAGGCCAATGACCCGTTTGCCGCGGGCCAAGAATGTAGGAGTAGGTAAAGTGAAGGTTCAGACCAAGAACTTGAGGTCGGTCCGGGTCAGTTCGGGACACCTATTTGAGGCAAGAGCGCCTATCATTTGATCCACTCACCCTTCCAAGTCTGGTTGCTAGGATTTCTACTGGCAACTAGTGCCTCTGGTGGTGTCGTGCTCCCAATCAGGTGTAAAATCAGTGTCATGTCCTAGATTTCTGATCGCCCCTTCCGATCTCCGCACCTGCATTTTGGCCAGGAGGCAGGATACAACCTCGTCTCATATTCCAGTCGGCTTCAACAAACTGCTTGCAGGTAAACCGCCTCCACAGTCTTCTTGGGCGTAAAGGACTGCAAGCTAATTCATTTTTGTGGCAGCATGTATCAACCTTCTCGGCCTGATGTGACTCATCGAGAAAAAAGTCCTACACTGCCGCATAAATCAACACCTACATCACCTCCACGGGAGACGGGGGAAAAGGGGAAACACAATAGGGACCAGGACTTAGAGGGCCGGAAACACTCAAAGCAAAGAACACAGTTGAGCCCCAGGCGCGCCCAGGGGACAGCAAAAAGTGCAGGCCGGACGGTATTTGAGGAAACTGGCGCGGGTAACTTACCAGCCAGAGATGATCAAACAAGGTTTGCATTGCTGTACTTTCGAACTTGTCTTTTTTGCAATGCTAAGTAGACTATTGCAGTCAAGGGACAACAACGTCAGTGCCGCGACCCAGTTCAGTCACGCAGTGCTCACGCTCTTGGTTCTCTGAAACCCTTCCAGACCACCAAACTGGCTCTGCTCATGTTCTCGTTGAGGCTCTCCAGTCAGCCTTAAAGACTCAAGTTTTACAAGCACTGAGAATTTTGGGCGTGATCGCTGGGGAGTTCCGCTCATACAACCTGGAAATTGAGACAATTGATAAGTGGACGGTAGAAATCACCGGAGTTGATGCAACACTGATCCCTATAGTATCAAATAGCGTGCTCCAATTGCTTGCTCCTTTTGAAAGCCTCAATGTCATCCTCACCAAATGCGTCACTGCTCCAGGCCCCATGCGAGAGCATATTATCAGAGATCAGGCGGTCCAGTTGCTGAATTATATACATACTTATGCGGAGAAGTACCACCTATTCCAGAATCAGAGATTATATCTTGATATTGGTAGATGGATAGAAAGGCTCAGCTCAGACACACACAACGAGCAGTCAAATGACGGTGTTCTCTCTGAAGCTTGCGAATAGTCTCTTGCTTATTAAATCCATTTTGTACGAATTGTTATTTCCATGCATATTTCACTCTCTTTTGGGTATCTGGGAGCATGTCAATACACATCCAATAGGTTCAGTGCCGTCCTCCCTGGGTCCGGGACATCATTGCTCTTATTTCCTTAAAGTAGATTCCAAGGCACTGCTTCCAATATCCGTTTATTTCCTCTTCTAGTGCTTCTGCCTTGCTCCGGGTATAGGATTGGTACCATTTAGTCCGGAAAATATGCTCGGTGTTGTGCTTTCACCGATCACGGTTTGATCATGACAGCCTTCAACTCTAAGGGCTGCAGAGGTACGATTGCGGCCTCATGTACACTCTGCATCCCCAAGAATCTATTCCCATATGACGATAGGGGTGTATTTGTGGCCCGGATCCATCATTCGTACGTTCTCGTTCGTATGGAACATTCTGTCGGACCGAACCGTTCAAAGCAGGACCTGCGCGAACCCCATCGCCATTAGCAACAGGCTTCCCCTATATTACAGCACTCTGAGGCTCAATAGACCGAGCTGCGTGTTTTCCTTCTTGTACCACCGGCCATCTCGTATACCAAAGGTTGGAAAGTTCCCCTCGTGCTTGCTTGAGACGGCACCTGGCCAGGAAGCCAACTCTTCGTCTCCAAAAAGTAAGGTCGACAGGGTTCGGGAATGCGGAAGTGAACCTGTAGCACATCAATAGATGTGGGAGGATGGAAGGAGGAAAGAGGCTTCGCGAAAATGAAATTCAGAGAAACGGGAAGGAGATGGCACTTCTGAGCCTGGAGAAATCTTCGATTAGTAGGAATGTTCTGGACACTCACATACATCAACAGTTGAGTCATGCTCTCTGTCACTTGTCGTACAGCTCAGTGAGGTTGATCTTCCAGGGGTCTTCAGTTGCCCCGGAGCCGCTTTGTGGATGCTATGTGCGCAGTCGTTGCTGGGAAGTGTCGAATGCTGCTTTCCGTTAAGCTAAGGCTCCTCATATTCAAAGGAGACCCCAGTTTGATGCAGTGCATGCTGTTGCTGGATCCTGGGAATGCGAGGCAGAAAGCTTGGGAGAAGGAGAAACTTAACACTAACTGTCTGTTTTAGGTAAGTAACCCTTGGTTTGTCTGCTCTTCACCGCACCCTCACACTTCTGAGTATTCCAGCCCTGCTTTTCTCTTTCCATCACCAATCCCCCGTCCTCTTTGATCAACAAAGTGCGTGTCCGTGTTACAAATCCTGATCCTCTTGCTCCCCTTGCCAGTAAGTTAAATCTCACCGAATCATCTCAAGCCATCCCAACCGAAGCTCTTCGGGCTTGAGACTGGAAGGTCTAGCCACCGAAATGCCTTGATATCCAAGAATCTTTCAGCTAACAAGGGACTCAAACTTGCGTTGAATAATAGCAGTTCCAAAAACGACAATCCTCAGGCCCACCGAGCTCCTGGCCTGTCCCATCCGTCTCTTCGTTGGCCGATCCTCGTGCATGATTGTTTGAGGTTGTTCAACCAGAATATTGCATAAAGCTAATATCGGCAAGAAGGATCGGCCTTGTGTTGTTGGAGTAAGAAAATTCTTCAATGCCACAGGGTGGAAGACCTGGTCTGGTTCCAAGGGCTAGTCGGACGCCAGCCAGAAGCCCTGCGACCGCACCAGACAGCTCTCACGCTTTGTTGTTTGAACGTGATAGACATCACCCGTATGATCAAACCGCCGCATACTCTACTCTACCGTTATCCGTTGTGGTTAGAATACTGTCTCTAAACCTCAGCCGAAGCTACAGCGGTTGAAGTTTCAATCACATTATTTGTGGTCGTTCATGAAGAGTATCGTGATGCAAGTGAGGGTCTGTCATCAATTCAGAAGGAGGTACAACTGGTGATAAATCTTCAAAGCTTGACTCGGCTCTAGGGCTCTGTCTGATAGGCAAATGCAGTCCACGTCGTGGGGAAGGATTCGCATGGTCAGTCTTCGCACCAAGTTCAAGCAATTTGAGCGCATCCTTCTGCCAGACTGCATGTAGGCTATTCAGTAGCCACCAAGTCCATTCCTCGGTTCAATACTCAAGCTGCGCCCCCAATTCTCTTTGCGTACCTGCATGTCAGCAGTCGTTTGTCGTCGAGAATACCAGAGAACCCCAATATTCTCCCTTTCCAAACCCACTATCCCACGGCTACCTCCTTTGGACTCCCCGCTTCAAAAGACTTTGGGAGGTATAGAATAAGAACCAGTATATTCGGTCTGTTTTGATCATCCCCTTGCGGAATAGCACAGAATACAAAGGGGAGTTAAGGCTTGCTGGGAGGTATTGAACGGTAGCTTCGACCTGCTTTGCATGTCTACTTGATCCATATAAAATCAAAGAGAAAATGGCGGCATAATATCCTAGGCTTCCACTAAAACTACTTCTTTCCACAGAATTCCCTCAAGAAGGTTTCTTTATCCGTGTCTCCATTGGCAAAAAAGCCTCGGCCACTTTTAGCATCACGGAGGACCACAGTTTCGTTCTTAGAGCTTGCGCTTCCAATAATTACCATGCTTGTGTTTTCGAATGTGCAGTCATTGAAGGTATACGTTCGTTGGTTTTCATGACCGATACCTTGAGGTCCCCGGCGGCAGTCGATGGTGGCTATAGTAATGCAAGTCAATACTCAAGCCACGTACTGAGAAGGCGTGCCATAGGTACCCTGTTGTCTCCGTTCATCGGGGTTGGGAAGAAGCCGACTAGACGGAATATGTCTATCATGGGATAGTCGCTTCATGCGAAAAAGAGAAATGGTCAGTAAACAGTCGTTGGAAGGTACAAGAATGTACGGACTGGCTTTAGGGTAGACTTACCTGGTCCTGACTGTCGTGCATCGGAGCCGACGTTGGTTGGGCCTTGACATTTTATTAGCCATAAGGCTATCTAGAAAAGAAGGGCTAGTATGAAAACTTGGTACCAAAGCATTTCTGTGCAGGTCTGGCAGAATACGCCCATTCATCACTGTCAGGCTTTCATCTGAATCCGGTTCATTTTGGGCTGACACACCCTCGGAGCTGCCTTTCAGCGATTTAAAGGTCATTCTGGAAGTTGAGTCTTTTCGTGGAATACCAAAGAGTGTGATCCTGATAAATACCCTAGAATAAGAAGATGAAGAGAAGTCAGAATATGAGGGGCAATGGATCGACCATGGGCCGAAGTGCTAGATTACCCCTAGTAATGTCTACGTATAGCTTGGCATTATTGCTATGCACTCGACCTGGAAACACGGGCTGATCATCCAGTTGCCGCGGGGCCCTGCGAGCAAGGCTCAGCCATTAAGACCAGATCATGCAACCGGCTATGATTCAGAACCCGACTTTGCCGCCAGTTGCGGCTTGCTCGGACGAACTATTTCCGGCAAGATCAAAGTTTGGTGCCTTTACGCTATCTTCCAATAGGAATGAGAGCATGGTCACATAATATGTTGTGTGGTTAGAGCATTTCGCTAGTGCAATGCCCTGAGAGCGAGAAAGAAGCGCCAATCCTTTCCCCAATTCTCGTTAATAGAGATCCATCCTACTCCCCGGCGATCTGGAACTATCTCTTTCATTCTTAATCATTGTTGAATATACCGTTCACTGTTGAGAAATGTGCTGAGGTAGTTATCTCCTTATATGCTTGGAATGAATCGCGAGCCCTTTCAAGATTCTCCACTCCGGATCAACATGGACACCGGGGACCAGTTCGCATTTGGTCAGATGAGTTACCCATACTTATACACCTCACCGCAATGCCTTTCATCATACCACTCAGCCGTTGGCAACAGGTCTTTTGAGGCTGGCTTTCAATCCCGGGACTTTATTTACGGGTTACCTGTTCCATCACCCTGTTGGGCAACTCCCGCGCTCTCTCCCTCTCCTCCACCCTTGCGCCCCAAATATTGCGTCATCCAACCTCGACCCAAGAACGATGGTTCCAAAGCCGGGAAGGTTGATAAGGTTGTACGAACCAAGTCTAGCAAACGTCAGAAAGGTGAAATGCGCCGAAGTAGCCAACGTTCAAAGAGAAGCAGTGAGCTTAAGCCCACCCAACTAAAGGCCGATACCAGCTTGGTATCTCCAACTAAGCCTGGGAGAGAGAGGTTTGGATTCTCATTCATTTGATACTGTCTCATTTCACGTCTGACCCGAGAAGCACAAAATTCAGTACCGAGCCCTGCAACCAATATACGGATTCCGACTTGTGCTCGAGCAACCAAGTCCCTACCTTCACTCCTGGACCGATACCGCCTGCAAATGGCTCTGCAAGCGCAGCGAGGATCGAATCGTCAGTTTTAACCGGCGATGCATCCGGAGCGCTAGTCGGTGGTCGGCCAACAGATCACCAAGGCTTACACCAGCACATTACCCAGCCAAATAATCAGCAGCGATGGCCAGGCTTGTCATTTAGGATAAGTCAGAGCGACAGTCATATGGAAGCAAGCTACACTGGATTGGCAGCGCATCTTGAAAAGTCCCAAGTTCTGCAATCGCTGAGCATCGTGAAGGATTATATGGCGAAGCATCCTTGGGTCTTCGAAGAACAAGCACCCGAGACGGTTCAAAGATGGCTTGTTGGTATTGAAACTATGGATGTCCCAAGATCGTTGTCCGAGGGAATTGAACACGTTGGTTGAATGGTAGGACCGGGTTAATTCAATCAATATGGATATATAGAACCCACATCAATACCACCCGGTGCTTCCTTGGTATTCTCTTGAGTGAAGGAGACAATGCAAAATTAATATTAAACTTCTTTCAGCAGGATGACTTTCCGTTACCAATCATCATATCCTTTCCCTGTATATATACAGTATGACTGTGACGACTATTGATATTGATTGAATGTGGTGCCGTCGGCTTTTAGCATGCTTGTCTATAAAGCAGGAAAGTGGTGATCCAATACTAGTTGTTCTATCGAGAACAGTCTTCATTTTCTGGTTGAGGACCCGCTGCTCTCGAAGCTTCCAGCCAGTGGACGCTTTGCCAACAGAGGACGTGGTTTTATCAGCTAAAACATACTTTTCTTCTTTCTATGCTGAGTGATGTGGTCGGCGGTGGCTTTTCAGGGTTGCCTTGCTTGATAGAATGGGAAGAGCCTACATATCAGGATTTAAGACCTGGGTTTGATCCTCCGAGTTTGAATACCAGACTCACTATGTTTTCAAAGCGGATTGGTATACTGGTGAGTAAACGCTGAATAGTGGACGGCTCAACGATTAGTCACTGGAGTTCACGACGCCTCCCGGAGGTGAAAAGCATCCCATATATCATAAATTTCAGGTCATTAATAGCTACTCGGGTCTTGAAGAATCTTTTGGATCCACTCAATTTAGTGGTTTTCCGTGTTTGGTGCTGACACTATTTTTATGAGGAGCATCATAAAAGTAAACCGTTGACACACTTTCTAGAATCTTGTATTCCTCACCATCATCGTGTACCGTTTCCATCAGCACTGCAGAGAACACATTGCCTGTCTTTACCTCTCCGGGAAAGTCCCACTGTGGCCTCACCTAACAGACAATTGGTACGTATCAGTCTGGAGAACACTGCAGATCGAAATCGTGTCGCGGTTGCTCTAGCTGTCAAGATTTGTCGACAAACCAGCATAGGCCAGACTTATCATCAATCCCCTGATTCCATTACCCACAATCTGTAGATTATAAGCAAGTGGAGACAAGTATAGGTCAAAACGCATGGTGATCACTCAACCGAAATCCTTCATTGCTGAGGGGGTGTGCTCTACATTTAGTTGATCCTCAACCGCTTGCGTGTTAATTACTTTATTTCCGAAGAACAGGAGAGTGTGAAATAGACAGAAACAAAAAGTATTTTTTATCAAATCAGCATACTTGTTGGAGTAGGAAGCGAATGGCGCGGGATGCTTGATGATTCTCTTTTCTTTGCTGTTTGATCATACCGCGCTGCCGTGCGTAGGTCTTTTAAAAATACTGTATGGCGGCTCCATCGTTCACTGTAGTCTATGCTCAAGTTCTCATGTCCAATTTAGTGGGAACCGGTACTCTGCAAAAAGTTAGTCTCCCAATGTTGCGTTACTAACAGTTTAGAACCCTTACCGGTCCATCTTTCGAGGTCATTCATAGCATCAGCGTAGAGACTGTAAACAGTTTGCCTTTTCTCTTCCATCTCTTTGGCCGTTAAAAGCCCCTTCTTGACTTGGCGTCGGAAGCCTTTAGCCTGGCATGAAACATTTTTGTAATGCGTGATCTTAAGATCAAAGGCGTGAGACGACATCTGAACGCGGGACATCATCATCGCCTTCGTCATACGATAATCTTCTATCCACCTTTTCAAAAAGAATTGTGATTCAAAGGCCAAGCAATAGTCCTCCGCACGTTTCCAATCTGATTGCTGTTAGCAAGGTGTATTCATTCCACAGGGACATACAAACCATGTCTAGCCTGAGGTGAGAGATCTTTGCAATGCATTATTATAAACTGATGTGAAGGTAGCCAATTCTAGTGTGGTTTTCTGTTTCTTTCCGCTGGAGGTGGATTCAATATATAGTCAAGGTGGAAAATTTATAGACGTTGATATGCAATCGGTCGGTCTATTCCCAGCCCTCAACATTTAAGACGAGGAACTAAGTAACTTAACGTACTGTAGCAAAATTAAACAATATGGGATATTTTCCCGGCTTACTGTTGGCTCTTTAGAGATATGCAACGAGACTTGTCCACAAGAGATAGAGTGCGACGATGAGGCCCACATCTATTACTAGGTACATGATTATTTACAAGTTACATATCTCTCTTGGAAAAGCCGTTTCCCCCTACTTAGACCAAGAAATGAGGATGGTGGGGTTGCAAGCAAACAAGCCTTGCCATAGTCCATGAACTGGATAGATTGATCGAGGAACGTTCATATCCACTCCAACTATTCCTACAGGGTGATCCAAATTATGCTTCATGATTTCCGCGAGCTCTGTAGATCTGGAAATCGCTATGAACTATCTATGAATCGTGTAGGATGAATATCCTATGAGTTATTGAATTCCGCTCGGCGATGGATCTGTGTTGCATAACTGATACTCAACGTCGAATATTCAGAGCCAATGCCATTTGAAGCCATCGATACGTAATATTTAGAAACCGTAGGCCAGTGTGAACGTAGAGTCAACTACGCGGGTTTTATTCGCGGCTCGTAAGACTATCCACTGTTACTATTAAGAAACTTCTCACGCTCCTATTGACGATTCGATCAGTGCTAGGAGCTCATCTCTTGACCCTGGGAGTAAGATAACTTTCAGGGGCTCCTATAACATTTCTGGGAGCAAAGAAGCAGCTTCTAGGAGCCACATAGCCCCCAGGAAACCCGATGTAGCTTCTGGGGTCTGGTATCCCCACCACGGGGAATCAAAGCCGCGTTCCTGTTGACGACTTTTTTGATTCCTGGGGCTATAATTTGACCCTCTAGGAGTGACCGAATGACGCAGAATTGTGCGCAGGTTTGGTGAAGGCTTTTTGTGAGGGCTGTCGGCGATCTCGGAAGGCAAGATAGTGACTCTAGGACCCTAAAGTAAGCTCCCAGGGGCTCCACAGCTCCCAGGTCAAGCCAATGTATTCCCAGAGCGAGTTTCGTATTCGGTCAGGAACGTAAAGTGAAGATCCCAGGGCTAGATCTCATTTTCCTAGAAATAGAAATAGCCCCAGGATCTCAAGAGTATTTCCTAGGGGATAAACAGCTCCTAGAAATGCTTTTGAGGTTCCCAGGGCCCACATATTGGTTCCCAGAGTAGGTTAACAAGCACGAGAGTTTGTCAGTCTCTTGCCTGTGGCTTTTCTGCCAACAATCCCCGCCTTCACGCGACACGGCTCCACTGAGATGAATCCTCTGTTTCTTTGGTCATCGCCGTTAGGTATCATGAAAACAGAACTTTTATCTACCACTACAGTTTCGAGCTCAGACATTTTCGGAATCACCAAAGCAGTCAATAGCTACTGGCTATGGTGTATTGGTGTCCAGCACTTACGAGATGAAACGGTCGCGTTGTACTTCGGAGTTTAACCATTGGTATTTCATTTCTTGCTAATTTGCTTCAAAATTGTATATCACGGCTATAACGGCTGTAACCTGTGATCACCTACGCTGAGTGGAATTGAGTCGTGCCGACCGGCGAAGCGGTGCAGAAGTAGAAGGTTCTCGCGGTAGATGAGTTCCTGCTAGTCTGGCTGAGCGACGGGGCCCACCAGTGGGAGATGGATCGCTTGCCGTGTGGACGGAATGTGTCTCGGCATCCGACGAGGGGATTCGTAGGGGGCGAATGATGGCATCTAGGGCTCCTTCGTTTCGGCTGCGGTCATCAGTATCTTGGTCGTCTCAGAAATAAGGTCATCCACACTTACCACACACAGCATGACGTGCCAAACCCTGTATCTCGCTTTTCCAACCATTCTTCGGCGCATGACAGATGACAGAGCGATGTGCACTGACCGCAGTGCAAGATCACGCTCTCGTTCGCATGGTCTTCATCCTCAGTCTGGCAGAACACACAGTAGATGCTGTCGACGTGGATGCTGTCGACCGCTTGGCTCGGCCTGAGACTCTGCAGCGTCAAGTCTTGGACACCCGCCCGGATATTAGTTGCCGATGAGAGGATGGCTGGTCGGGTCGGCGAAACGCGCCATGGAACACTGTTCGTCCGCAGCATTGCAGAAGTCACAAATGGATTGAATGGCTGCACTGGCTCGGGGTTGGTTGACAGGGGCACCGGTGGTGGTGATGACCGGGTGTTGTCTGATGCAGGGCGTCGCCTGGAGGCTGACGATGTCTGACGCTGGCCCCGATGTACAATGACTGACGGAGAAGCCATTCTGGAGCCATGTGGTACTCGCGCCTGGTTGCGGACGGCGGCTTCATACCACTGCTGGCCAACTTGGTCGGCCTGCCGTTGTCGGTGCCATCTCGCGCAGAGGAAGTCTCTGGCGACATCACAGAGCTTGGACTGCAACGATGACAAGTCAAATGGCTCTCTGGCGAGAGTGGTCAACTTTTGATGGCCGATCTTGGTGTCTTCAACTTTGATCGAGTTTTTGCACGGCTCGCCTTTTTTCGTCGTCCCGCAACAAGAGCCAGGACCGCCATTGGGGCTGACCTCTATCTCACAAACAAGAAACGGATTCCAAGGCAGCATGGTAGTTATTGAGGTGGTCGTCAAAGGCAGAAAATGCTTCGGATTGTGGTGGTGTTGGGCAATCACTGCGGCGTTCCCTCGCCAGCTTTATATGCCATCGCGTGGCTCCTTACCTACATGGCTGCGTGGCTGGCATGGAACACTTCCTTGAAACAGTCGGTACGTGGAAGAATGCATTCACACGCAGTATGCGCCGTATACAGCCGGTCAGTGGCCTGCATGAAGGGATATCATTCCAGACCACTGCTGCAATCAGCTGCACTTTTGACTATCCATCGCGGTGACCACGCATTAGCGAACAGACTGACTACTGCGGTGATCAGCAAAGTCGACAAATACCGGGTTAAATTCTGGGTTGCCTATAGAATTTCGAAGTGAATGATAGGTTGTGATTTATTCTTATGGCGCTAGATGCAAGATGTGGGTACGTAGAGATAGATTGGTTTCCCAGGCCATTGACACACTACCAGGAACAGTTTTTGCGTTCCCAGGAGCTAGACCCCACAGATTCTCCAACTCCGCCTGAACATTGTTGTCAAGGCTATGATGCTGCCGTGTGATTGCTACGCACCTTTCAGCCAAGTGACAGACTAGACTCCTAGCTGACCACGAATTTGGCTGAGGTGAGTATATAAAGGCCTCCCATATCCTACTTTCACAACTCTCACCTCACCCCCATCTACATTTCGTTAGCTCCATCCGCTGTCCAATCATGGTCCGTTCAATTCGTTCTTACGGGGTTTACCGATGAGCTAATACGTTACAGCCAAATATCAGAGACCTGCCCAACGAGCTTTTGCTGTGGATTGTGTCATATTTGGACGGTAGTGCATTATTTGCCCTCGCAAAATCATGCAAAGACCTCGATTTTAGACTGCAGCCCAGCATCTGGAAATACAATATCAAATTTCAGAACAGCAATCTGTTGCACCTGGCCGTCAAATACGACAACATTGGTCTTGCGGAGGTTTTGCTCCGGCACAACGCCAACATCAATGCATTTTACCGAGGCAAAACTCCTTTAATGAGGGCGCTGAAATTCTCTTCCGCTGCTGTGCGTGACCTCTTGCTCAATCGTCGAGATCTAGACATCAACATTCAAAATCAAGCGCGGGAGAGCGCCCTGTGGTATGCCATCCACTACGGAACTTTTTCCACCGTCAAGCGCGTTCTAGAACAACCCAACGTCCAGGTGGACATCAAGCACAAACACGGCCGAACGGCGCTCCACCTAGCAGTCTTCGCAGGCCGAATAGGGCTCGTGCATCTGCTACTTTCTAGAGGCAGCGACCCTGATCTACAGGATGATTCGGGCCACTCGCCATGGGACTGGGCATGTCGCTTCAATAGACCCGTAATGGAAATGATTTTTTCAAACGATCCGTTGGCCGAGGTGTTTCTTGGTACCCAATCATCACAGGAGGCTGAGCTACCTCTTCACCATGCAGTATCCTATGGGTCAGTAGATGTTGTCAAACGGCTTCTCGGACAAAAGGGCCTGAATTTGGACATCCAGAACCGGAATGGCTACACGCCGCTCCATCTCGCCATTCAAAGCGATCGCCTAGAAATGGTCAATTTGCTCCTAAGTCACCCCCGTGCCAACGTGAACTGCAAAGACAAAAATGGCAATACGCCACTTTGGCTGTCAACTTACTCGTCATGCGACGAGATAACCGAAAGGCTGTTGGCCGAGAAAGACATCAACGTCAATTTTGTTGGAGGCCGCGGGAGTTTCGAGACGCTGTCTACATCTCTCCACCACGCCGCGGCCAGGTTGGATACCGTGCTCCTACGACGGCTGCTTGCGGTGCCAGGGATCAGTCTGAATCTCTGTGTTGGAGGCCACTCTCCATTCTCCGTGGCCGCATATCACGGACGCATGAACACGGTTGCTTGTCTGTTAAGTGTGCAGGGCGTGGAGATCAATGGAATGGATGTAATAGATCCGCCCATTTGTCGAGCGGTTGCACATGGCCATCTCGATGTGGTAAGACTCTTGGTGCAGCAAGACGCACGTCTTAACATCAATGAAAGCACGATCGCAACTCACGACACTCCTCTCTGCATTTGCCGCCGCTTGTGGTGAATTGGAGATGGTTCAGGCACTACTAAGCCATAATCGGATTGATGTGAACCTCAGGAATCAATGTTCTGAGGATCCATTGATGTTGGCGGTCAGGGGCGGGCATTCCTCGATTGTTAATGCACTTGTGGTCAATCCGAGACTGACATACTTCAGTTTGGCAAAATCCCTGCATCTAACAAGGAACGATTGCATCCAGGGGGCCATTCGAAGCAGAATGGAAGATGCCAACACTCCGCAAAGATTGCTGAAGCGGTCTCCGGGGAGAAGGTTTGGTGGTCTGGAAGAGCTGGCGACATCTACTTCGGGTAGCTGTCGTGATGCAATGCGGGACGGCCGAGTTAATCGACACTTTCTCCGCTAGCTACACTGGCCACATTGTCACTGGATCCGTAGTTTTTTTGTTTATAATATATTGGGGTAATAAAAGCGACACTAGAACATGAGGGATTATTCGCAGAACATTCCACGAACCCTATGCTATTCCAGATGTAAGCTACTTTCCATGCGGTAATTCTCTCTCAATTACAATGTTGTCATATTATTGCCAAGTTGAAGAAGTAATCATGAATATGCAACCCTTCACTCTTCTCTTGCGTTGTCCAAAAACCCTGATAGATTGAGTCTGCAAGGGTGATCCCAGTCATCGAGGATCCTAGTCAATCGACCCCGAGATGATTCCAGTGCCTGCTCAAAGAAGCGCAGCCGAGACAGCTGCTTGTCGTGGCGCAGCTGAAGTCCGTCCCTTTCTTGAGTCAGGTGTGTGCTAGCTTCCTTCAAGATCTGATTGCTCTGCTCTAGCTTCTGGCCATCGATGTGTTTGGACACGCACGACTCCCATAGGCGTCGATAGAGTCCGACAATTCGACCTGCTGGAAAGGCAAACTTGGGATCGTCGCGTTCAAGGTCTGCTAGCACATTCAAAATAGGTTGAAAGGGCTCGGTCGCCAAGCTATGTCTTGTTTCTGCTTCCTCTTGCGAGGGAGAGAGCTGCGACGGTCAGCAAGAGCATTGGAAGCTGAGCCGCTTTACTTACCAGTGGAGGGACATGATCAGAAGCCTCCTGCGAATTCTCTTTTTCAGAAACGATTGGCAATGCAGTGGGCTGTTGTTCTCCTTTTTTTCCTGGTCTGGCGTACTGTTAGGGGCATCCATCTTGATCGCAGGGGAAAGTCGAGTATCTGGGCAATAGTATGTCCACTAATTCTTGGAGCTTTTTATAGACTAGAAGACATCGGTGGCTAGGTACTCAGTCTCATTTCACCATGGAAGTTAATCAGCGTAGTCAGCTTTTCAATCGCTTTTCAATCTCAGCACTCTGTTAACAGTCCGTTTAATGATGGTGCTGGTGATCAGTCTCGTGATGTTGATGGTTGGTGAATGTGCCTCATATTAGTGGCTTCCGGTGATGAACGGTCCAAAAGATATATATTCAATCACAACGCATTTTCCACATTCGTTTGAGAGCTCAGAAATTCCAAAAGTAAATAGAGTAAAACTTAGAGGATTGAAAAAGAAAATCGAAAAAACAAGGTATCCATCTCAACCATGATCACAAGTTCAAAAGTTGACTCTCGTCAACAAGGACGGCCAAGCTTCAACGGGTTGACGGGTCGAGTACGTACCCGCGCCCGCGCACGACCGTGGTCTGACGCTTTCCGCAGCCTAGACGAACAGAACCACACACAGCTCAGACAACCAACACTCGAGCGAGGCCAGAAAATTTCCGTCTTCCTTAGATGAAAATGTGAGCGCTCTTGGTAAAATCAAAGAATGCACAGCTTCCGTTGCCTCAATATTAAGACCGTAGATTCAACGGTGACCCAACGTTTCTTAACCGACTCACTTTGACTCATTTTCAACATGACTTTAGCATGTTTTCTCGATGAGCATCTAAGATTGCACCACGAATTTCGCTGCTAATAGTTGCGGTAGAATGAAGGCATGGGTTGCAACAGGCCTCACTTAAGATAGACATCGTGTTCAACGTTTGCTCTCTAGTAGAGCCCGCGTGCTACAGGAGCCGAGAACCTATAAATACGTCCTCTGCCCCCAGCAATTTGTTCTCCATTACCATCACTTGGCTATGCAGAGTCGAGCAGGTCTTCGATTCCTGATAAGTTCTTCCCTTTGACCTACTGGAATTTCACTGTATTGACATCTATAGTTACATCGTGGACCGACAAGCTCGAAAGTGCTTGTGAGACGCGACGACCGCCAGGTCCATTATGTCACTCATGCCAGCCGATCAAGAAGCAGATTTGGGTTAGCTAGTCAAAGTATCTATGCGAACATCTGTCCACCATAGCAGCCGACCACTGTCCGCTCCTGAATATATCGATGCAAAAGAGCGGTCGAGGTAAGTCTGTCTCAGCGCGACCCTATCCGAGACTAGACTGACTTCAAAGACGATGCGAAACAAAGATCCATGCATTCCATCCAATATACACCAGCCACGGTGCCCTTTCCCGTGTCGTCTTTCAGAATATGTGAGTCATGCATTGCCTTGCCGATCGACAAGCTAACGATGGACAGGAAACCGTTGACAGCGCACCAGACCGAGTCCGAACCAGCTCTCCGTCAGTGCTCCGCGCAGGGTCATGGCTTACACGCCATTTCTGGCCGTATCACTTCAAACCATGCAACATGTCCTATGTGAAATACTGCAAACTAAGGCCGCGGACAAACAGCAGGATGCATAAGCCCCAGACGTTCGTTGTGCACGACGAGGTGAGTGCAATATCACGCCTCCTGCTGCGCCGGGTCCGATGATTTGTGCCAACTCTGTGCCGGAAACACAAACACCACAGACATCTCTATGCCATTGCAGGAGCAGCCAGCCCATCGCCAACCGCGACAATTCTTGTGGCGAGTAACCTATTCCCGCCGAGTCAGATAAGACCCAGGGCCCGACGCGCCATCGCGTCTTCCCCCTTCTCACCGCCTTCACACCATGAACAGCGGAGTGCCTCAACCTCTCGCTGTTTGCACGAAGCTGTCTCCTAATACAACTGTACAATTTTTTGTCACACGTGAGTTCGTCATGCGCCTTTGCCGTGTTGTGAACTTGTCGGTTCATCCAGCGCGGCTTCTCGAAGCGACAGCCGGAGAGTGTGACGAACCTGGATACAACATGGCATATTGGTGACTGCATCGCAGAACTGATTTGGCAGTGATCTAGTTGGTAAGCAGGTATGATCACGAATATTGTTGATTATCTGTCTCAAGCATACACTCGGATTCTTCACGAACGGCGTAAAGTACAACACCTTGTCCAACTGAATCAACACTTGCTGACTCGGGTCTCACCACAGGAAGACGCCGTCAGATTCCCATCACCCGAATGCAAAGCGAGCAAATCTCTTATCTGCTCGACCTCCCCTACATCAATACCATCTATGCTTTGTTTCTTCCACATGACTACTGGTGGCATCGACGAGTCGCTACCTCGACCTTCTCCCAGTCGATTTGGTTCATCAGATCATGCGTTGGTATGCCTACCTGATGCAGACCCAATGGAGCGCATAGCAGTGTCTGTCTCCCGGCATTTGAACCCTCTCGTAGAATGGCCTACTTGCGGCTTGGATCCCTGGCGTCCAGTGGGTGACCATCGTTGTCCTCAGATGGCATCTAGCGTCTTTCGAGCCTGAAACCCCTAAGAAACCGGGAGACGCCAATGCTTTGTCTAGCTAGAGCCATATTTTCGTACTGGCGAGGTTGTTAGTCGGGACTGCTTGCATGGAGAAGGTGAGGCAAAAGTCCCGTCATTTCTACCCGAATCAACTAACAATAGCCAGTCAGCTTCAAATCGATGGACAAGACCGAGGATGGCAAACGATTGAGAGGACCCATGACCCAAGAACCACGCCTGATAGAGTCCCCCTGATTCCTCTTCCTCTCCTCGTTGCTCAGCTTATCGACATATTCGAGCGAGCGGGAACCACTCGGACATACACGGAGCTGCATGCTATCAGGATTGTTTGTCTCGTCCCTGTTAGACAGGAGCTTGGCGATTTCATTCCTAAGCCTGTGTTTTTCTATCCAAGCCCGAGCACTACGTGCAAAACCCATACACCTTGAATGTCAGAGCAGCTGGAGGTCAGTCAAGTTATCCAGTATCCTTCGTCCATTGAGACCGTCGTCTAACATATCGCAATTGGAGGCGCAAGCAGGTCTTGCCAGCAAATCACCGATTCCTCTACGTCTCTGAGCTCACTGTTCTTTGACCATCTATGATGTATTCCTCCGCGCCCAAGACGATATCTGGCATATCACTGTTCGAGCAATTCACCGTGAAGGTGGGTTTGATGTCTGTAACAGAATCACAAGAGCCCTCGGGTTCTAGGACCTCTGAATATCCTGTACAGCCTATACTGAATTGTCTAGCCCAATAAGCGCTCATGTTATATTTGCTTGGGGAGCAGTTGGAGCGGATGCCTGCTAGGGTCACACGTGGGTTAGAACACCCCTGTACAGATATCACCAGGTCCTGAGCGGTGATCGTGGAGAGTGTCTTTACCGGTTCTGATTCCAGATAGCTCGTTGGACCCCGATCGGAATTTAATCATGCTATATCAGCAGCGGCGCGTGATTTATCGCATGTAGTGGGGAATAAGCCTCACAGAAGGTAACGACCGTTTCTTCATCGCTGTAGTGGACTTCTACGAAAGACTGGTTCAATTTACTGGCGGGATATTATTCACAGAGTTGCGACGGCTCCTACATGTAGAAGGAGCGGATCAGATATTCCCGAGCCAAAGCTACCAATGACATGTTGACCTCGAGAGAACGAAACTCTCACTCTCGTGGTCGCTCTATGATGTAGGCATTCTAGTGTAGAATAGGTTCGAGTGACTAGCAATAGTCATTTCAAGCAATTTTTTCCGCGACGCAAGAAACCGAGCCTATCGCATAATCATCTTGGATTGAATCCGTGATTCGGATTTACGAAATACATCACATGGCTCTACACTTCCTAGTTCTGATCTTGAGTGTACAGTATGTTGCGTGATCAGAGTTGCACAATTCTTGAATTAGATCATCTCAATTGAGTTGGAGGCCGTAGTCAAGGAGTGTCCAACAGGGATCAAAATTGCTTTGCAGGATCAAAAAAAGAGCAATAAAAGTTTCTATGATGTGGGGGACATGGCAAGAGACCGCGTTGCCTCTGTGAGACGGTGACCAGTACTCCCTTCACCGCCCGAACATTCACCACATCAACATCAAACATCAACATCAAACATCAACATCAAACATCAACATCAAACATCAACATCAAACATCAACATCAACATCAACACATCAACACATCAACGCATCAACACAACAACGCATCAACATATCAACACATCAACACATCAATACATCAACACATCAACGCGCATCACCACATCAAAACACAACACATCAACACTCTCACCAATTCTCACCAGCATGTTTGCTCTACGCCTGAATGAAGGGTGTCAATTTCACTACGCGAAAGCATTATCGGACCGCAAACTATCAGCGCAGAACATTTGGGAACCTCCCCTTTGATAAAAATGACAGTTTCGTTGTTATCGTATAATTTTGGCCATTGAATTTGGGACGATCTATCTAGGGCTCATTCTATCTATCCAATGATGATCCTTCGGAAAAAGAAACAGACTATGAGGAGGTTGGGCAGGTCTTTGCTTCTTCGAATACTGTTGAATATCGAATACTGGTCTCTAACACCACGAAGAGGTGCCTGCACATTGCTAGAGGGCTTGTTAACGCAGCAATCCCCTGCAAAGCACGTTTGTTGACGCAGAGCTCGTCCTGCGAAGCACATTTTTACACTCGCGGGGCTCAGGGCAGCGAGGGAGCACACTCTACACTCGCGGGGCTCAGGGCAGCGAGGGAGCATTTACACTCGCGGGGCTCAGGGCAGCGAGGGAGCACATTTTTACACTCGCGGGGCTCAGGGCAACGAGGGAGCACACTCTTACACTCGCGGGGCTCAGGGCAGCGGGGAGCACACTCTTACACTCGCGGGGCTCAGGGCAGCGAGGGAGCACACTCTTACACTCGCGGGGCTCAGGGCAGCGAGGGAGCACATTTTTACACTCGCGGGGCTCAGGGCAGCGAGGGAGCACATTTTTACACTCGCGGGGCTCAGGGCAACGAGGGAGCACACTCTTACACTCGCGGGGCTCAGGGCAGCGAGGGAGCACATTTTTACATACACAGGGCTCATTGGCTGTGAGGGAGCACATTTTTACATACACAGGGCTCATTGGCTGTGAGGGAGCACATTTTTACAGTCACAGGGCTCATTGGCTGTGAGGGAGCACATTTTTACAGTCACAGGGCTCATTGGCTGTGAGGGAGCACATTTTTACAGTCACAGGGCTCATTGGCTGTGAGGGAGCACATTTTTACAGTCACAGGGCTCATTGGCTGTGAGGGAGCACATTTTTACAGTCACAGGGCTCATTGGCTGTGAGGGAGCACATTTTTACATACACAGGGCTCATTGGCTGTGAGGGAGCACATTTTTACATACACAGGGCTCATTGGCTGTGAGGGAGCACATTTTTAATACACAGGGCTCATTGGCTGTGAGGGAGCACATTTTTACATACACAGTTTTTGAGGAGCAATCTTACATCGCAGCGACAGCCGTGGTCACGGATGGTCTGGAGTACTTGGTTTCGCAGAGCCCATCCTGCGAGGGACACTTGTTGACGCAGAGCCCATCCTGCGGAGACTCTTGTTGTCGCAGATGTCCCTGCGAGGCGCTTTGTTGACGCAGGACCTAGGCTGCGGAGAACTTTGTAATGCAGCGGTCTCCTGCAGAGAACTTGTTAACGCAGCGGTCTCCTGCGGGTCTCACTTGTCATCACAGCGTCCCCCTGCGAGGTAGTCTTGTTGACGCAGCACCTCCCTGCGAGGATTATTGTTGACGCAGACCTATCCTGCGAGATTTAGCACACTTGATCACGCAGAGCCCATCCTGCGAGGCACACTTGGTAACGCAGAGCCCATCCTGCGAAGCACACTTGTTGACGCAGAGCCCATCCTGCGAAGCACACTTGTTGACGCAGAGCCCATCCTGCGGAGACTCTTGGTGTCGCAGATGTCCCTGCGAGGCGCTTTGTTGACGCAGGACCTAGGCTGCGGAGAACTTGGTAATGCAGCGGTCTCCTGCAGAGAACTTGGTAATGCAGCGGTCTCCTGCAGATAACTTGTTAACGCAGCGGTCTCCTGCGGGTCTCACTTGTCATCACAGCGCCCCCCTGCGAGGTAGTCTTGTTTTCGCAGCACCCCCCTGCGAGGATTGTTGTTGACGCAGACCTATCCTGCGAAGCACCTTTTTACGCTCGCGGGGCTCATGGCAGCGAGGGAGCACAGTCTTACATCGCTGGGCTCGTGGCAGCGACAGCCGTGGTCACGGAAACTCTCGAGCCCGCAGGCAAGAGAGGGACACTACGATGCATCAAAGTGTGAGGATCAAAGTGTGAGGACCGAAGTCCTGAGTTTTTTGGGCTGGGAATCCGGCCCCCTTTTATAACTTTTCGGTCAAGTCTCTACCATGGAACCATTGCGCCGAGGGTAGAGAGATCACTGTCCTTTGGTTGGCGTTGAAGCAAGTCGAACGACGTTGAAACGGTGTCTGGACACCTTGTGGCCCGCAGATTCATGTTTCGACCTAGGATCATTTTTCTCAATCTTGCGTTGAGTATGGTGAACCGCTTTCATCCACTGTTGAAAGAAAGCAACGCCGCAAAAATGTGATCCCTACATATTGTTGAGTTTGCAATTAAATCGCTCAAGCGGTGGCACCCTACATCTGCCCGTTTAGCCACGGTCACCGTCTCTTTCATGAGGGTTGAAGTGCTTCAACTGATGCCAAAATAATAGGTTGGAACTTTTCTGGCTGACAGAAACGTTGGACTGTACCTGCGGTTGGCTGGAGGATCCTTTGGCCTCGCTCGAATCAATCCTGTTCATCCTTGGCCCCGCGCCGCTGAATGTTGTTTTGTTTCCTGACTACTCGCAGCCAGCTAATGTTGCTTTTACCAGAATCTCTACTCCCTTACCGCACAGATAATGACATACTCTCAAGCTCAGGATGAGGATTGTCCTTCTTTGGGAGGGCATAAACAAAAGTCCAGAGCTTATTGGAAAGTTTCAATAGGAAACCGAGCCTAGGACAACCATGTGAAATGTGCAACCAGGCCCACGAGCTAGGTTCGCGTGATCGCCACCCCCTCGCAAGATTGCAACGCTACTATCACATTGATGAGACTCTGGATACAAATAGCGCCCGACGGACCAATCAAACACAATGCGCGAATTTAGACAGACGCAGGTACGGTACTGCGATGCAGATCCCAGCGACGACCCACGGGACACTAGTTCAAGGAGGTTCTATTTATGGCCCGAAGAAGAAGTGAAGGATTTGCAAAGGTCCAGACCGATCCACAAGCCCAAACTTGACGGCCGTCAGTGTCTGATGGAAAAGGACTTTGTTGCGTAGAGGGTACGGCCGAGGTACGGTCCAGGCAGGTGAGGTATTTGAATATCGGCGGAATTTTGGCAACAGAATGGTAGCCTAAATCCCGATCCGTGGTTATGTTTTCCTGGTTCCTGTCACAGGAGAATAATTCTCCTGTCAAGTGGCAAGTTGCTCCTTGTCTATCAGGTCTGTCGAATGTTCTAGAAGCTCTGACTTCTGTCCTGCATAAAGCTTTCCCGTAGAGATTGTACTCTCTGAATCCGACACAACCCCCTCAATCGTCAGTCCCATATCCCTAGCGGATAGCGTGTGGAAACTTATCCGATCATGGACAGATCTCATGAGCTTATGTAAAAATATCTCCGGTTTTTGCACTAAAACCGAGGAACCGATTGGCTGCCGGAAATGGGTTGAGGTTGTGGGCCGGCGGCCCCTAAACTTTATCTCAATTACCCTCCACATCTTGATTACGACTGTAGCGAGAGAGAATCTTTCTAGTACACTGCTGGTCTGTTCCAATACCCCATACATGAACAGGTCGAAACTCTCGTGATTCTGCCCCAATTCTCTGGGCTTCTCTTTTGGGCTGTAGGGCTTAATCACGAGCAACCTAGAAAGCAAGTGAGGCAGTAGCCGGGGCCTGAATCCTTCATGACCACCGCATTCTCTCACCGAGCAGGCGATTCCATGGGTCTTCCAGATCAAGTGGTGGAAATGATTTGCGGTTCCGCTGATGATCGTCAGCTGCGCTCGTGATTCCACGGTCTCTGTCTAACTAATTTCCTCCTGACTTGGGTGTAGTTTAAAACAAATCGTACGCTTCACCCCAAAGATTACCCTGCTTTCGACCATCGACCCTATCAAATCCAAGCAGTCGTATTACCTTGAGCCAACAAGAATGCCGTATTTCCATTTTCCTAGAGCCCCCTTGCTACCATGTCCTGTCTCCCTACGGGAACACTCATAGTATCGTAAATCCTTATATGCTGTCCGCAGTATTTACCGGGCCACATAACACTCCGATGAAATCCTCCTGGTTTTGCATGACAAGGATGAAAATGTGTAGGCGGGTCTGTTCCAAGGGCACCACCATCGTGCTCGAGTCCTTTGACTTTGGGACATCCTCTATATTATTGTCATTCCAAAGAAGGGCGATTGCTACTACCTCTACGGAATACATGGAACGATATACAACTACGCTTATATTCCTCATGCTGAGGCTTCGTTGCTGATCACCGCCTTTATTATAGTAACATTTACTTGGACTCGTGTATCGTGGTAGTTGGCCACTGTTCCTTGGACATCGCAATGTAATGCTCCAGCCGATAAATGCTGCTAAAGTGCACGCTCTGTTCGCCGGTATCTCAGCTTCCTAGCAGCACAGACACGATGCACATAGTCCCACCTCCAGGATGACGAACGTGTTCTTTTAGGCCGGCACGGAAGCGGTGCTGGCGTCAAGCGGTCTGTGACAAAGGGTCAGTGTGTAATATGAGACGATTAAGTGTTTCGTACCTGAAATTGGGATCGTTTGAGTTGGCGTTTTGCTGTCATCGGGCTGGTTAGGGTCGGCCGCTAGAATTGTTTGGAACCATTTGTCAATGTTCCTTTGCGTAGGTGTCTTGGCCGAAAGACTCGACCGTGAAGCGCTACCGACCACGGAGCGCCGTACGGCGCCTGCTTGCTTTTGTTTGCTTGGATTTGGGGGAGATTTGGCACCAGTGCGACTCTGCTTCCGCAGGATATGGTACTTTTTTCCTCGTAAAGACTCAACGCTTCGATGCACCTGGTATTCTTCATAATATGCGTCGGGAGAGCTTTCCACGACAGCTCCGGATGAGCATCCAACCATGGAAGAAGGTTTTTCTCCTCCCATTCTGGCCAGCCGCAAGCGTTACGTGGGGACATGGTTATGCTTGGGTAGTTGGCAGAAGTGGTCAGAACAGGTGAAGAAAACTGCAGAAAGTAAACTTGAAGATGTAGGGTTGTTGAGTTTAAAAGATTGAAGTGTGGCAGATAAAATCGACTTCTGTGTGTCTATGAGATTTGACCCAAACAAGCCCTCATTTTTTGATGCAACGCACATCGTTGAGAATCAACAACGTTGAACGCGGCCACAAGAGTCCATTCTTGTTGACAATTTCCCGTTGTTTCACCCATTTTTGAATTCTATTGTCTGATCCGCCTCTTAGTGAGTCATTGTTAAAAATGCGCAGATTCAGAAATAGATATCTACGGGCAGAATGTAGGAATGAAAAATGCGTGCACTTGCGAACCCCTCCTCAATTGCGAGCAAGCAGTCAATCCTGATCCTGCGATACAACATGCTATAAAACCCGAGCGCCTCCTCCTATCACAGAAAACCAGAACTAGGACCACTCCTCACCCCAGCGTAACTCAGACCCAAGTATGGGCGGAATTCGGAAAGTCTCGCACACTCCTCGACGACACAACTTTCGAAGCCGATTGCAACGTGCATTGTCCTTGTCGTCTTCTGAGTCTGAGGATACTGGTAGTCCATCCGCTACAGGCGATACCACAGAGGACGATTCATCCTTTCAGGAGGAACACGACTCTGTCGACCAGGACAATAGCACCTCGGCCGATGAGAGTGAGCAAGAAGCTGTACGACAGCGGAAGACTGTGTTTGGACACCAAAGGGACTTGGAACCACGCGGGCAGACTCAGCTTTCCGGAGATGGCAGTTCGGTTGCTCTGGAATGCCTGACGGATTAAGTACAATCCTATCAAGCACATAATCAAGACTGGCCTGCTAACAACATCTAGACTAGATAATCGGATGCGGTCAGTAGTGGTCCATCTTGAGTGACAATGTAAAGCGCTAACTGTCTTCGCAGGTCTATTGAGCGCTCATCGCAGGACCAAGCCACCTGGAATGAAACGATACGCAATGACCTGGCCGACATTTTTGGTCGATTGGCAATCGTCGAAAGTGAGATCCAAAAGGGGACACGGCAGGGTTCAAATAAAGCTACAGAGGGCCAGAAGATCGGCCGATCCCTGCGCCGGCAGCAGTGATGCGACTGGAGCTTTACTTGGATGCCGAACCATGTATATCAGACCAAGATCAGTCTGTATTGGTCTTGAGGTATGACCACCAGTTCAACCAACAGAATATGAACACGCTCATCATTGACGCTGGATTGGACGGTCACTGGACAAAACTCGATTGACTCAATGCCAAACTGACGCCATGGCGAGCGATGGACCGTTTGTCGTTGCATGGGGTGTTTGTATTTTACCAGTGATCTTCTAAGCTCTGCAGACAGAAAAGTTTGACTGGTATATGGACTGTACCGAGATGGCTTTTTGAACCCTCGTGCTATTGTCGCGAGCCACCACATTTTACCGAGTAGATTAAAGATTTGATTATTTCCATCATTGCAGCTGATTTGTATTGACTGGCTCACTATGCTTGTACTTGGTCTGTATAAGTGACGAAATTCCCAAGAAGGCTAATCCTACAGTAGTGCTCTAGAATCATACGCCATATAGCAAGGTGCGATCCTTAGCAGTTGATACTCGCACAGTAGTGCCACATCTATCGACTTGCGATATCCCACTCAACGAGCAATTGCTATTTGTGATTGGGCTGGACCAGGATACTACGGCAAGCTTTGGCTGAACGCCGAGAAGAACTAATGGCTATAATGCGCAAGAGAAGCGCGGATTTCTCCATGAAACCCATAGCACAGATATAAGTAATATTCGGATAGGACCGTTGGAAATGCGTTTACTTTACGGCAAGGGATCCCAGTGTGTAACAAATCCACAGGCCCGCGTGGCAGGGCCTTTTCTCTCATCCAGAGCGTACCCGGGCGTCTCGGCCTGGAGCGGTGTGATGTCGAATACTCTACGGCTGTCTCGCCATAAGTAAGAGTCCAATCTACGCTTATATTTATTTATGGCATAATAAATCGGCCGTGGAGGTTGTAGCGGACTCTGCCGCTAATCTGCACCGAATACTGCCTCGAGCCGCCCGTGCTCGGATCTATTAGACAAAAGCACATAGCCGTCCCCTTCAGGGCAATTAACAGAATTGACAATACACAATTTCGCACGGTACATGTATAATAAGAATGTGGCGAATGCTTCTTCATGAACTATCTGCGCGTCGGCTATATTAAAAAGCCAGTCGTCTGCAGGAAAGACATGACTCGTAAGAGTTTCGGTCCTTTCCATACATAGAAGCTAGCTCACTCCATCAGTAGGACCTTGCCCAATCAACACACCCCAATTGTGCTCATCTCAGTTGGTGGTAGCTAGTTCATGTTGAGTACCAAGCGGGACATTGTCATTGTTCGATTGGGAGATGCTGGGGAGCATATCGTGGCCAAGCGTACCCGCGCCGCCCTGATCAGGCCATTCCGCCTGGATCATTCCGGAGCCTGGCAAATAGGATGCCAATCGTCTGTTCTGAAGGCGTCGATCGTGCTCCAGAATCGAGTGGTCGTGGAAACCAGCTCTGCGTGTGCCTGATCCAACACCAGCTATATATCATTCCACGGGACCTGATCTTGCAAAGCGGTGTTCGTGGATTCCACCTGCTGCTGCAATTGGCAAATCTCACGCTGGAGCTTCTGCTGCTCGGCTAATGCGGTATCCCTCGCCGTAACTGCGATTTGCAATTCCGAACTCTTTTGCGCTTTCTCAGCCTTGAGCTGGTCCAGCAACTGAGAAAGATCGTGGTTCTCTCCATCTCTCTCCTCAAGCACCTCTTGAAATTCCTCCTCAATATTGCTCATCACCCGGAGACACTTTCTAGCGTCGCTTTGTCGGTTTCCCTTTTGGGCTTCTTCGTAATTGAGGATGTCTAGCATGGTCAGTAAGAGTACATTGAAATAAAAGGGATGCCGCCGGGGCTGTTCTGGCCATAGCGTAGTACGATCCAAACAGGTGAGCATTGGCGTACCGAATCTCTGTGTGATTTCGTCTCTGGTTTGCGTGACTTTCGTCTATCCTTGGTCTCAGGACCAGTAGAACGAAGGGAATAAGACGGTGCAGCACGCCGCCGTACGCCGTCAGACCTGAGGTCTGCGTTATTCTGAGGATGCTTGGGATTCTTTGCCATGTTCGAACTTTTGTTTTTCTCAATCAACAGTGAATCAACCAGGCACAGAAGGGATGAGAACAGTATCAGCAGTGACCTGCCGAGAATCGAGCATTATATAGGAATAGGGAGAGGCCTAAGCATAAGATCGGAAAGAGAGCAGTGCTCCTGCCAAGCAAGTGCGTCGGGACGAAAATCACGAACTCAAAAGATTGAGGACTACTTTATATGCCGGACTCCGTGGAGCGTTAGCGCGAATGCACTAAACATCTGCCCTTCGATTTTACTATCGGGGATGCGAGCAATTAGCCCGCACAAAGATGCATGGGGATGCACAGTATCTTTTCACAGCATGAACAGGCCAGCCTCATATTATTACAAGTAATATCACGCATGAGTTACGTTGTACTTTGTAGTAAAAGTTCAAGCGACAGGATCGAATAAGAACCAAGAGTACATGGAACCTCGACAATGAATAAGCAATGTGTCGTCCAAATTGTGTGATCACCAGACCATTTATATGGTTTAATGAGGGTTCGGAAGATAGGCTGCGAAGTCGATTTTTTACGCCTGGAGTAATTACTACGACTGATACATTCCAGTGAGTTTTTGGAATAAGACTTATATTCAGGACGAAATAGAAGTTTTTCAACCGGTATAGAAGATTGATAAATATGTGTATTTTGAAATGCTGTTATAACCATAATTCCTAATTCCAACCGAAAACTATTTCTGGCATACAATGATCCAAATTACATGTGTAGCCAGGAGACATGATTCCAAGGCAACAGGAACTCAGTCGTGACAGGTAAAATACATACCGATAAGCTACTAGAGCTAATATCTAGGATCTAGTTTCTTTCTGTATCGGTGTTTGAGTCGTTTTCAGAAAGGGAATTACATGCGTAACGATTACCAAACCTTCCCAAAGATAGAGCGTTGTTGCATCCGAGCTTGCGAGATTGCCAAGCATTTTGTAGGCAACGCGCAAGTTTCTACTATTCCAATGACAGACTGCACCCTTTTCTAGTAAAGTGAAATGTGAACGTTCATTATTTTCGTTGGTATCACCAGCTAGGTACCGTGTACACAGTTAAGTGAACAGTGTTCATGCCCCTAAAGCGAAAGTTGATTGATTCATGTAGATAGATGTGTATTCCAGGTCGTGGTCCAATGCCCCTGAATCCATACGGCGGGAGCCGCAGCTTAGCAAGATTACGTACAACATGTCTTTGCTTATTCTGGCTGAAGGATATGTCCCGACACGGACAAAGGAAGTCACTGTCATAGTGTGTTTGCAATTTAAAATTCCACTTTTACATACGTAGAGAAGTCCAGGGCACAACTTGCGCGAAAGAAGGCTAGCTGGAAAAAGGTATGGTTTCCTAAGTAGCGTCGCACCAGTGAGGCATCGTCTCTGGTGAATCATCAGCGATCAACTCCGTGATATTTTTTCGCCCATCTCCGATGGAGGGTCTGTTACGTTTAAGTGAAACAGGTGCAGGCGTGTTTCATGAGCCTGACAGGATGCAGAGTTGAAGCACTTTAGCTGTGCGTTATCCGAGTGTTATTCCGTCATAGCTGACCGGCGCGAGTAAGGTGCAACCGAGGGGTTGACCAAGAGCGATAGATCTATATCATGCCGTGATGCTAGTTCTGCAACATCGATGTACGAGCGCAGTCGGTTCACCACTCTAGACGGGCGTTCGGAAAGTTCCTTGTACGTCCAGCCATACGCTAAGAAACCCTGAAGAATCAATGCTGTTGCCACCTTGTCCAGTGAGCAGCCTTTCTCCAGGATTTCAGGCCGCTGCAACCTGAGATATTCCAATAGAAGAGAGACATCTCCCTTACTTAGTTTTCTTTCCCACCTGTTTCAATCTAGTCAGTTTCTTGCAAATGTCTGGAAGGCGTACAACACACTTACACTGTGTTTATCTGGCTACCAAGCATGAGCAATAGCCCCGGGCCGGCATCCATCAGAATTTGCATGTACCTTGGCCAGCCCTACGATCGGCTTTTACAGCGTCTATGGAGGCTGATATGCTTGCTGCCTGCAAAGACAAAGCGGCAGACTTTCTGCCACGGCCACGGGATAAGCGGAGGAGGTCAGAGGTCGCCAACTGTTCAAGATCATGATCCAAGAATATGTGAAAGAGGCGACTTTACAATCATAATCATCGCGGCCACGCTTCACCCGAAGAAAAACCATGAAACAGTCTCTGAAAGCGAGCGACTGGACTTGTACCAACGCCGGAGAAAATCCTTTCCCGAGTGGACCAAAGATTCGCGTATGTTGCTCCATCGAGTTCCATGGCATTGATTAAACCCTGGAGCGCCGGGCAGAATGAGTTGCCCTTGAGTTTCGAGATCCCAATCTGGCCCGAAGAAAGCCGCCGCATTCGTATGGTTCTCCAGAGGAGCATAGGCCGCATCGGTAGAGCCGGTCTCAACCACCCCGTCTGGCTGGGAGGAAACGGATGGAGACAGTTCAGAAGCAACCAGCGAGAAGTTGGGTGTCTCCGATTCCTCTGGAGTGGAAGGGAAACAAGTCCTCTGTTCCAGATTAATCACAACAGGGCTTGATGCAGCTTCAGCTATGAAGGGGTGATATCAAGCGAAAAAACTTGTTGACAAGATTCCATAGACCTTTCTACTTCCAAGGCCATGGTAGCTGCCCCTTCCTGATATGATGGCGAGTCGAAGAGGATCCGTCGTTCGGTTTCTGTGCATTGGAACACAAAGCCGCGAAAGCACCCAAGTAGACCCTTATAACGACACTCAGATATAGGAAATAATATAACAGGGTGCCATACTGACCGGTGAGTTGACAATAAGAGACGGAGGAATTGTCCGGAGCATCCAGGCTATAAGTTGTTCGTTGGTTTCGTAATCCATCAGAATTGGGGACCTGCTAAGCCGTACAAATCAAACTCAGGGGCGAAAAAATTCCGGGAGAGATAGCCAGAGTCACAATGTCGGCATTATATTGTTCTTGGATTGAATTATTGGCACAACTTTCAGAGACAACGACACCAAGTGAGAGGGGACAATTCCGGCCGATTTAACGAAGAACAAAGGGGTACTTATTCCCCCACCGCATCCCTTTATTCCATATCAATGTGAAACTTATATAAATGCACATGTGGAGTTGCAGCTTTGGCTGGAGCTCACAGGTTGCGTTGTTTAGATTAAAATCCTGGTATTCAAACATTCCCGCTACATTCGGTGGGATCAAGCCAAGTGGAGTTCTTGCATAGAGTTTCCAGTACTTCGCCCGGCTGACTGCAGAAAACGCAGAATTTACGAGTCAAAAGACCTGAATATTGTCCATAGTTGTCAAAGAATGACTAAAGTGGGACGAAATACTTAAAGACAACAGCAGAAATGCTTCGAGGGTAGCGAGCGACGTGTGGGAAGAAAAGGGGCAAAAAGACAGGAACGAAAAATGGGGCTGAGAAACTCCATTTATCTCTGAAGGAGTAGCGGTCAATGGCACGGAGGGCAGTGTGGGTAGACTTGGGCGGCAGACAGAGTTGAGAGTGCTGAGAGTCTACAGTGTAGGAAGGACTCGAGAGGCCAGGGATCGCCGGTCACTCGGCCCGCAGCACTGCCGTTTACCAAAAGCTTAATTTTCCAAATGAGCTTTTCTCTTTTTCTTCCGTGTACGTGATTCCCCAGTGGCGCTGTTAGACTTTACATGCCCAAGACCGCCGCACGACAGGGAATACCATATGGTATTCGATAGAATCATTACCATTTTAGCTGTATTTATTTGTAATTCTATTAACGTTGAGCTGAAACTCTAAGTTAACTATTCTCATTGATGACTTGGGAATAACTCGGGCCTGTTTTGAAGCGAGATTCATAGAAATGTACTGTTCCTCGGTATGACGCCACGAATTCCGGACCGCAGTTTCTAGATGCCAATCCAGTGCTAGATGATGCTAATGGTCTGGGCCAGTAGTCGATTACCTCCTCTAGTCTCTGCCTGATGAGGTCGAACGTTTTCGGATCTGCTCGATAATTGTCATACTGAGTTCTTCCTCGACGTGATCAGCATAATTTCAACAAGTCTTCTTTGCACACTCCCACTATTACTATCGCTAGCGCAGCATGCGAGGCATTGAGTAGAGATATTTACTGCACCAAAGCTCTTAGTTAATTTTCGCCCATAGTTCCGTTGATGGGTGTCGTGTGTCAAGTGCGGCTGCTGACCTTGTATTTTATCGCGGAGGCGTTGAAATGGCATGTTAAACTCTAACTCTAACGCCAAAAGTTTGGGTTGAGGGCGAATACACGTAAAAAGTAACGAAAGTGAAAATTTCCATCGTTGAGCTAGTTACTATTGAGCCTATGTAGACATATATGGCAAGGAGGTGCGAGGTTAATAGAGACGGGGATTGCTTTCCTTAGCTTAGAGCACAATCGGTATAGCCGAGCCTGTAAGCCAGGTATTCAGTTGATTGTTTCCTACCTCCCGTTGTCTGAGACAAATGCCTCAAGGTAAGACTAAAACGGATAAAGAAAGATATCCTAGTTTCCTCTTCCGCCAATTAGGACAGTTATGCCGCCTTGATATTACTTTACGGAAGGCCTTTTGGCAACACAGGATACCACCTTTCTGTTGCAGTTAACCCTTTGTGGAGACGGTCCTTTTAGGTATGTATAAGTTGAACTCCCCAGTTATCTATGAAACCGCCTCTTAAACTTAATATGTACTGGCCCCAATATTGTAGGGGTTTGGCGCCCCCGGCGCGAGTACTTGTTGCTAGGGAAGTAACGGAGGTCAAATACTTCTGTTACACCACTGTACAATCAAAAATTCTGATGGGAGATCATCCGAGCCGAGGTTTAACTTTAATCTCACTTCTATCCAGGTATGATGTTGTGCCCTCCTTATCGTCGGTGATTTGCAGGAATCCCATAGGCTACTTCAATTGTGGTTACTACCCCAGGAACGACACAATAATTGCGCCGCGGCTTGCTCCACAATACCCGCTTACAAGATGCATACGGCAAGTAGAACTCACGAATACGGGGCATAGTTAACGATTTGGAAACCAACCGATGGATCTTCCAATGCGGCAGCATTTCGGTTGTCGGGATTGGATATCTCCACATTACCAAAACTCATGCGATGATGTAGAGTAACAGTTTAATTCTCAGTCACGGTCTCTTTGATATTTCGTCAATCATGCCAGTTGGTTCCCTAGTGCTAGGCTGTAATCTGCGATGGGAATGGGGCAACTACCTTTCGACTTGTAAAGTTAGTTCGAGTCGCTACAGAACGGTTACATAACTTACCCGAATATGAGAGACGCAGAGAATCTCGGAAGGTTCACGGTGGGCGGGGTTGAGACAAAATGGGCTGGGTCACTGTACCTTAGTAATGTGTTTAATATAATGCCGCCTCACTCCTAGCGCGCCTCCCGAATCCATTCGCTTCCACTTACAGATGCTGCTCCACAACTGTGGGCGCGTGCTTACTAGGCATCATTCCGACTCGAATCAAAGGCCCGTAGCCGGCCAATAGAATGGCGAGTATTTTGAATAAGGTGTGTAGGACCTGTTGGTTTCTTGGCAATTTTGCTTACGGTTACGGAGTACGTACGCGGTGGTGACCAGTAAGGCACACAAGGGTCTCTCCGTACCGAAAAGTAAGAGAGATGCCTTATCTGCGTTTCCTCAATTTTCATCGCGCCACCCATTGGTCTTGGTCGTAAGATCTGCGGATCCGTTACCTAAAACTGAACATATATCCACCCGAAATTCCTCTAGAACTCAATGTTATGCTGATGGAGAAATTTCGGCCGGATAAATAATCTGCTCTAATTAGCTCCGCACTTTCATGAAGCTCCAGTGGTGCGTCAACCGGGCTTACCTTTGCTCCTGAACTTTATTTAAGATGAATCGAGCCTTTCGGGGCGTCCGAAGGCTGCTAACTGTGTCCCTTTTGCCGGACCTAACAGGGGATTGCATACAAGGTTGACTGTAATCTTAAGAAACCCCATATTCACTAAATTATGAAAGGGTCGCATTTGCACCAGTTTCGAGGACAGTATCGCCCGGTTACTTTTGTTGAACCGTCCACTCATTCCTTGTTCCTGTATACTTACCTTAGTCATTCCCTGAACTGATCATTTCAAAACGGAGGCCTCGCCTAGAACACCACTGTCGTAAATTGCGTCTCAGCTCCCTTTCCACTTTTCTCGTCGTTGTTGTCAGTGCCTTGGGCCAGCATGAGAAGCCTAGACATTATCATAGATATGGCAAGTTTGAAATCTCTTGCGGGCACCGCGGTGGAATCCACGGTGGGATGAAAGCCGTTGCCTACTTCGGCAACTGGGTACGAGCGAACTCACGCTGAACTTTCATTCCCCGACGAATTTTAGTTTAATAGTACTTTCGCGATACATACAGGATATCTACGGAGCCAACTACTTCATCACCGATGTTCCAGCAGAGAACTTGACCCATCTTGTCTATGTTTTCGCCAACGTCAACACTACTACTGGCAGCGTGTATGAACACATCAACGTCTTTGGAGAGTAGGCCTAGCTAAAAGACATTATACATAGGATATTGAGTGACACTTGGGCCGATCTCCAGTATGCGTACCCTGGAGATAATACCACTGCGCCGGGAGAAAATGTATGTGGGAATATCAAGCAGATGTTCCTGTTGAAGAAGAAGCACCGCCATCTCAAAACTATGCTTTCCATCGGTGGGTGGAGCTACCGCGAGAATCCTCCCCCCACCTTTCTTTATGCTTGTATCTAGCACCAAGCGGCGGAATTTTTTGATACGGCCGTCCAATTGGTCGCAGATCTCGGCTTGATGGAATTGATATCGATTATGAGTACGTCGCAGACCACAGTCAAGCGGCGCAGATGGTCGATTTGCTTAAGCGTCTGCGCCAGAGTCTGGACCAACTGGCAGAGAAGACAGACGTGCTACATCCCCATTCCAGATCAGCTATGCCTCTCCAGCGGACAAGGACAAGGCTGTCATGTTAACCTCACTAGCATGACCCCGTATCTCGATTTCTACACTGTTATGGCTTTGGACTACATGGGACCCGGATTCAGCAATTACTCTGGCTACTTGTCAAACTTGTTCCCGGATGTCCGCAATCCACGTGCAACTATTATGATACAAACTCGAGCCTTGATTTTTACATGTTTAACGGTCGGGTTCCACCCAACAAGATCGTTCTGGAGAACCCGCTGTACGGTCGTGTCTTCAATGGCACTAATGGCGTGGGCGATAAGTTCTCCAATGGCGGCACGCAGGGCAGTCTTGGTACCGCGGGCTTTGAATTAAACGCGCTTCCCTACCAAAATCGACGTAAAGGTTGTTAACGTTCCCCGTGTCGGCGGAAGCTACAGCTACGACGCCAAGCAGAAATACCTGATTAGCTATGATACTCCTGAGATAGCTGCCCTGAAGGCTGAGTATGTTCAGTGTTTGGGTCTTGCTGGCACCGCCTGGTGGGAAGTTAGCATGGACCGAAACGATACTCTGAGTCTCATCGGCACCACTGTCTCTCTGTTTGGAGGCGCTGGCGCTTTGGATCAGTCTCTTCACAACTTGAACTATCCCACCAGCACATATGTTAATCTGAAGGATGGCTTCTCTGGCAATTAAATCAGCCACCATGTTGAGGAATTTCAAAATGGGTTTGGTTGACTAACTGCAAGGTTTTCTAATACCAGGCATGATCAGCCACCCTACTGATCTTGTGTTCTCTTTGCCTTGTTCGACCCGGATTCTATGACGTCTAGTCGCTTCCAGCCTTTCATTAATTATTGCAGTGAGGATTTTTCTATTTATCATTTTCTGCTTTCCTCTTTGTATGCGTGCCTGAAGGTAATCACAGTCACAACCAGTTTCGGGCCTTTTACAAGCCCTTCTGGCCCTATCAGATCTTTCCTCCTTCAATCCCCATGGCCGCCATTGTCTCTTCTTACTAATAGACTGCTCAATCAACTTTGTTAGTTCGGCTTTTCTATTTTCTCTTCATAATCCTTGCTGTTTCCCATGTGTTATTTGTCGCCTCTCCTCGTCCGCTCGGGGGGCACAATTAGTGTTGTTTTTAGCACATGCAATTAGTGGATTCTAACGGGTTGAAGGATTCTCGTGCATGCTAGCACTGAAGGAGCCAATTAATCGATTTTATTGAAGAATTAATTACCAGGTCGCTGTTGAAGGCGTCTCATAGCCTTCGGGTATTCGGGCGTGTTACGATGCCGATATCCCAAACTGGCCCTTTTACCATACAAAACCATATGGAAAAGCAGGTACAGAGTACCCGGGTGGCCTTGGCGAGCCGTGTCAACGTCTAAGCGAAACAAATTTTGAAAAAGGAAGATATCAAGCAGAATTAGCGATCTATTCATCCTGAATTCCTAATTATGCCAAGGAAGCCAATAAGTGGCAAGCCCAAAATCCTGTTGGCGGGCGACCAGGGTGCTGTCCAAGCCGGGCCGGGCTGCCTGTGGACGAGCCAAGGGCCACGGCGAGGCTTAGGCGTTATCTATGAATCCAATCGCGCATCCCCACTGCAGCCATACGCGCAAGTGTCTGAGTTATCGGATCTTGACAGATCCAATTGCATGCAGTGCAGTGCTAAATGTAACGGCCAGCAAAGGATGAAATACAAAACATTCAGCTACAGGAAGGTTAATAACATACGGGTCCAGCATAATCACAATAAAGACACTGGCGTTTATCTAGAAACGCAGAGACGATAGTGGGAGAGGATTGGACTAGGGCAACAAGTACGGCGAAGACAGTTGCACAGGAAATCTTGATTGAGACCATTTTGATGTGGTGTTGTCGAAGAAAAAGGAGTTCACCAGAAGAAAACTGAAAGACGTTCACAACTAGTGTCTGATTCGCAGAATTGTATACTAAAAGTGTATCATATCAGACAGCGCTTCTTCATGGGCCCTATCTTTGGTCCGGCTGTCCTCGGTCTTGTCCACTTGATTTGAAGCTGAGATGGTTATTGTTATTTTATTCGGCTAGAAATGACTGGACTTTCGCCTCACCTTCTCCTTGCACGCACACTTAAACCAACAACCTGGCCGTCTACGAAAGTACGGCTCAAGCAAGGCGAAACATCGGCTCCTCGGGCTCGAGAGACGCAGACGCCATCTGAGGACAGCGATGGTCACCCACTGGACGCCGGGGATCCGAGCCGCAAGCAAGCTATCCTATGAGGTTGTTCGAATGCCGAGAGGCGGACACTGCTATACGCTCCATTGGGTCTTCCATCAGGTAGGCATACCAGCGCATGATCTGATGAACAAAATCCACTGCGAGAAGGTCGAGCTCGCGATCATCGATACCATCGGTATTCATGTGGAAGAAACAGAGCATGCGATGGTGTTGATGCAGGGAGGTTGAGCAGCCCAGACATTAGCTCGCTTCGCATACGAGTGTGAGAATCTGAGAGTGTCTTCCTGTGGTGAGATCCGAGTCAGCAAGTGTTGATCCAGTTTGACGAGGTGTTGTACTTCTTACGTTGTTGATGAAGAATCCCCGAGCATACGCTTGAGATAGTTGGTCAATTAAGATCGTCATCCTACCAGCTTACCAACTAGATCACTTCCAATTGTCTTCTGCAATGCAGTCACCAATATGCCATGTTGTGTCCAGTTCGTCGCACTCTCCGGCTGTCGCTTCGAGAACGCACTGGATGCACTGGGCAAGTTCATAAGATGGCACTAGCGCGCGACGAACCCACCTGTGACAAAAATTGTACAGTCGTATTGGGAGACTGCCTTCGTGTAGAGGCACTCCGTTGTCGACGGTGTGAGGCAGGCGAGGAGGGCGTAAGACGCAATGGCGCGTCTGCCCCTTTGGTCGTATCCCGATTCGGCGCGAATAGTTTATTCGCCATAAGATTTTCGCGGTTGGCGATGGGCTGCTCCTACAACGGTATGGAAGTGTCAGTGGGGTTCGTGTCTGTGGCATAGACTTAGCAGAAAATCAAAACCGGCACATTAGGAGGGGCGATATTCCACCCACCTCATCGCAGAGAACGAACGTTAGAGCTTATGTCCTGTTGTTGGTCCGCGACCTTGCTTTGCAGTCTTCACAGAGGACATGTTGCATGGTTTGAAATGATAGGGTAAGAAATGGCCTGTAAGCCGTGATTTTGCGCGGAGCACTGATAGTGCTGGGTCCAGACTACTTTGGTGCGCCGTCAACGGTTTCCTGCCCATCATTAGCTTGTCGATCGGCGAGACAATGAGTGACTTACATGTTTTAAGAAAGACACAGGAAAGGGCTCCCTGGCTGGGGTATATTGGACGGAACGCATGGATCTTTCTTCGCATCGTCTTTGAAGTCAGTCCAGTTTTCGAAAATGGCCGCGCCGAAATCTATACCTGTATGGAGATCACTTTCTTACGTCGATATTCAGGGCCGTGACGGGGGTCGGTGCTATGGTGGACAGATGTTCACACAGATACATCGACCATCTAACATGAATCTGCTTTGACCGGCTGGCGTGGATGACATAATGGACCTGGTGGGGGACTACTTCACAAGCATCTAGCTGTAGGCCCACGATGTATCCATAGATGTCAGTACAGTGGAAATTCCGGTAGGATTAATGGAAGAATTTATCAGGCACCCTCAAACGCAAGGCCTGCTCGACTTTGCGTAGCTGAGTGATAGAATTGTAGAACAAATTGCTGGAGGGGGAAGACGTATTACAGATTTCTTGGCTCCTGTCGCGTACGTGCTCTGCTAAGTAGCAACGTTGAAGGGCACGATGCCTATGCTATGAGGTGTGTTGCAACCCATGCCTGTTCTACGGCAACTTTTTGCAGCAAAATCCCTTGATTCCTTTTTAAATGCCCACCGAGAGACGTGCTGGATTTGTGTTGAAAGAGTGCGGAAGTTGAGTCGGTTAAGAAACGTTGGCTCACTGTCAATTCTACGGTCTTTATACTGAGGCACTGGGAGCTATTCAATATTTGATTCATGTTTTGATTATCTCATGCGTACTATTTTATAAATTTAGTTTACACCTCTTTGCAAAGATACGAAGCGGAATAAGCTGTTCTGTTCACTGGTGTCGCTAATGCTGACAAGGTTGCTGTGCATCGAATACATATTTACTAGTAAGCAACCTCAGTGAATGAGCAACATCCTCAGAGAGATTGTGTGTTCACATTAAGCCGTGAGCCTGCATCGCTTCGCACTTGCAATGCTACGTCAGGTATCATGTCGTGCCGTTCTTGAGCCTGACCATCCTCTCGTATATCTGCT